>NW_027149846.1:600000-757520 GCF_031143425.1 Pleurodeles waltl | reverse complement strand
AAGTGGGAAGGGTATACCCAGACGTGGGTCCCGTGCTTCCCATGCCACTGGATTCAAGCTAGCCTGGCTGATGAGGGGTGATACCCCGAAACCGGTCCAGGATGCTTGTTTCCGGTCCAGTGAGGACCTGGCTTGGCAGTTCGGGCTGGACTGTTCCCATGAGGAACAGGGTCAAGACTGATTTGCATATGTCTGGGTCCAAACTGGGGTGGCATGATGACAAAAAAATGATGGATTAAACCCAGATCTGTGACTGGGGGGTGAGCATCTGACAATGTTCAGCATTCCGTCCATCACTTGTTGTTTTTGCTTTGTCGCCCTAAGTGGGAAGGGTATACCCAGATGTGGGTCCTGTGCTTCCCATGCCACTGGATTCAAGCTAGCCTGGCTGATGAGGGGTGGAACCCCGAAACCGGTCCCAGGATGCTTGTTTCCGGTCCAATGAGGACCTGGCTTGGCAGTTCGGGCTGGACTGTTCCCATGAGTAACAGGGTCAAGACTGATTTGCATATGGCTGGGTCCCAACTCGGGTGGCATGGTGAGCAAAAAAACGATGGATTAAACCCAGATCTGTGACTGTGGGTGAGTGTCTGACAATGTTCAGCATTCCTTCCATCACTTGTTGTTTTTGCTTTGTCTCCCTAAGTGGGAAGGGTATACCCAGACGTGGGTCCTGTGCTTCCCATGCCACTGGATTCAAGCTAGCCTGGCTGATGAGGGGTGATACCCCGAAACCGGTACCAGGATGCTTGTTTCCGGTCCAGTGAGGACCTGGCTTGGCAGTTCGGGCTGGACTGTTCCCATGAGGAACAGGGTCAAGACTGATTTGCATTTGGCTGGGTCCAAACTGGTGGGCAAAAAACCGATGGATTAAACCCAGATCTGTGACTGGGGGTGAGTGTCTGACAATGTTCAGCATTCCGTCCATCACTTGTTGTTTCAACTTTTCCATCATTCTCATACTTTATAGTTGTTTTTATGCCTTATCACTTTCTCAGCTCAAATAAGTCTTTAAGAACAATAGTCGTGCTCTCCTATTGCAGAAAATGCTTGTATTTGATTGTATATTAAAGTCAATGAAAACAGCGTTTAAAGAATGCGGGGAGTGTTTTAAACATCATTGCGGCTGCTTAAGCATACAAGCGAGCAAATGAAATTTATGTTGAAAATTAATGGTTAACGAGCTAGGAAATGCTTCAGAACAGTTGAAAATATGCTGTTATCAAATGTTCCACCATTTCTATACTTTGTGGTAGTTTATATGGTTTATCACTTTCTCAGCTTTAATAAGCATTTTAGGGCGATATACGTGCTCCCCCTAAGGCAGAAAATGCTAACATTTGAATCTGGATAGAAGTCAATGAAAACAGCTTTGAAATGCCGCGGGGAGTGGTTTAAACATCATTTGGTCTGCTTAAGAATAAAACCGAGCAAGTGATATTTGTCTCGGAAATTTATGGTTAATAAGCTAGGAAATGCTTTAGAACAGTGGAACATGTGCTGTTATCAACTTTTCCATCATTCTCATTCCTCATAGTTGTTTTTATGCATTATTACTTTCTCAGCTCAAATTAGACTTTAAGAGCAATAGTCGTGCTCTCCTATTGCAGAAAATGCGTGAATTTGAATCTGGGCTGAAGTCAATGAAACTGTGTTTTAAAGGAAGCGGGGAGTGTTTTAAACACCATATGGCGTACTTTAGCATACAACCGAGCATGAGCTAGGAAATGCTTCAGAAAAGTAGAAAATGTGCTGCTATGCAATGTTCCACCATTCCTATACTTAGTGATAGTTTACATGCTTTACCACGTTCTAAGCTTAAATAAGCCTTTTAGAGCGATATACTTGCACCCCTAAAGCAGATAATGCTCTTAATTGAATCTGGATTAAAGTCAATGAAAACAGCTTTTATATGCTGCGGGGAGTGTTTTAAACATCATTTGGCCTGCTTTAGGCTGGGTGGGATTTGCATTTGGCTGGGTCCAAACTGGGGTGGCATGGTGAGCAAAAAAACATGGATTAAACCCAGATCTGTGACTGGGGGTGAGTGTCTGAAAATGTTCAGCATTCAGTCCATCACTTGTTGTTTTTGCTTTGTCGCCCTAAGTGGGAAGGGTATACCCAGACGTGGGTCCTGTGCTTCCCATGCCACTGGATTCAAGCTAGCCTGGCTGATGAGGGGTGGAACCCCGAAACCGGTCCCAGGATGCTTGTTTCCGGTCCAGTGAGGACCTGCCGTGGCAGTTCGGGCTGGACTGTTCCCATGAGGAACAGGGTCAAGACTGATTTGCATATGGCTGGGTCCAAACTGGGGTGGCATGGTGAGCAAAAAAACGATGGATTAAACCCAGATCTGTGACTGGGGGTGAGTGTCTGACAAAGTTCAGCATTCCGTCCATCACTTGTTGTTTTTGCTTTGTCGCCCTAAGTGGGAAGGGTATACCCAGATGTGGGTCCTATGCTTCCCATGCCACTGGATTCAAGCTAGCCTGGCTGATGAGGGGTGGAACCCCGAAACGTTCCCAGGATGCTTGTTTCCAGTCCAGTGAGGACCTGGCTTGTCAGTTTGGGCTGGACTGTTCCCATGAGTAACAGGGTCAAATCTGATTTGCATATGGCTGGGTCCAAATTGGGGTGGCATGGTGAGCAAAAAAACGATGGATTAAACCCAGATCTGTGACTGGGGGTGAGTGTCTGACAATGTTCAGCATTCCGTCCATTACTTGTTGTTTTTGCTTTGTCGCCCTAAGTGGGAAGAGTATACCCAGACGTGGGTCCTGTGCTTCTCATGCCACTGGATTCAAGCTATCCTGGCTGATGAGGGTGGAACCCCGAAACCGGTCCCAGGGTGCTTGTTTCCGGTCCAGTGAGGACCTGGCTTGGCAGTTCGGGCTGGACTGTTCCCATGAGTAACAGGGTCAAGACAGATTTGCATATGGCTGGGTCCAAACTGGGGTGGCATGGTGAGCAAAAAAACGATGGATTAAACCCAGATCTGTGACTGGGGGTGAGTGTCTGACAATGTTCAGCATTCCGTCCATCACTTGTTGTTTCAACTTTTCCATCATTCTCATACTTTATAGTTGTTTTTATGCCTTATCACTTTCTCAGCTCAAATAAGTCTTTAAGAACAATAGTCGTGCTCTCCTATTGCAGAAAATGCTTGTATTTGATTGTATATTAAAGTCAATGAAAACAGCGTTTAAAGAATGCGGGGAGTGTTTTAAACATCATTGAGGCTGCTTAAGCATACAAGCGAGCAAATGAAATTTATGTTGAAAATTAATGGTTAACGAGCTAGGAAATGCTTCAGAACAGTTGAAAATATGCTGTTATCAAATGTTCCACCATTTCTATACTTTGTGGTAGTTTATATGGTTTATCACTTTCTCAGCTTTAATAAGCATTTTAGGGCGATATACGTGCTCCCCCTAAGGCAGAAAATGCTAACATTTGAATCTGGATAGAAGTCAATGAAAACAGCTTTGAAATGCAGCGGGGAGTGGTTTAAACATCATTTGGCCTGCTTAAGAATAAAAGCGAGCAAGTGATATTTGTCTCGGAAATTTATGGTTAATAAGCTAGGAAATGCTTTAGAACAGTGGAACATGTGCTGTTATCAACTTTTCCATCATTCTCAGTCCTCATAGTTGTTTTTATGCATTATTACTTTCTCAGCTCAAATTAGACCTTAAGAGCAGAAAATGCCTGATTTGAATCTGGGCTGAAGTCAATGAAAAGAGTGTTTTAAAGGAAGCGGGGAGTGTTTTAAACACCATATGGCGTACTTTAGCATACAACCGAGCATGAGCTAGGAAATGCTTCAGAACAGTAGAAAATGTGCTGCTATGCAATGTTCCACCATTCCTATACTTTGTGATAGTTTACATGCTTTACCATGTTCTAAGCTTAAATAAGCCTTTTAGAGCGATATACTTGCACCCCTAAAGCAGATAATGCTCTTAATTGAATCTGGATTAAAGTCAATGAAAACAGCTTTTATATGCTGCGGGGAGTGTTTTAAACATCATTTGGCCTGCTTTAGGCTGGGTGGGATTTGCATATGGCTGGGTCCAAACTGGGGTGGCATGGTGAGCAAAAAAACATGGATTAAACCCAGATCTGTGACTGGGGGTGTGTGTCTGACAATGTTCAGCATTCCGTCCATCACTTGTTGTTTTTGCTTTGTCGCCCTAAGTGGGAAGGGTATACCCAGACGTGGGTCCTGTGCTTCCCATGCCACTGGATTCAAGCTAGCCTGGCTGATGAGGGGTGGAACCCTGAAACCGGTCCCAGGATGCTTGTTTCCGGTCCAATGACAACCTGGCTTGGCAGTTCGGGCTGGACTGTTCCCATGAGTAACAGGGTCAAGACTGATTTGTATATGGCTGGGTTCCAACTGGGGTGGCATGGTGAGCAAAAAAACGATGGATTAAACCCAGATCTGTGACTGGGGGTGAGTGTCTGACAATGTTCAGCATTCCTTCCATCACTTGTTGTTTTTGCTTTGTCGCCCTAAGTGGGAAGGGTATACCCAGACGTGGGTCCCGTGCTTCCCATGCCACTGGATTCAAGCTAGCCTGGCTGATGAGGGGTGATACCCCGAAACCGGTCCAGGATGCTTGTTTCCGGTCCAGTGAGGACCTGGCTTGGCAGTTCGGGCTGGACTGTTCCCATGAGGAACAGGGTCAAGACTGATTTGCATATGTCTGGGTCCAAACTGGGGTGGCATGATGACAAAAAAAATGATGGATTAAACCCAGATCTGTGACTGGGGGGTGAGCATCTGACAATGTTCAGCATTCCGTCCATCACTTGTTGTTTTTGCTTTGTCGCCCTAAGTGGGAAGGGTATACCCAGATGTGGGTCCTGTGCTTCCCATGCCACTGGATTCAAGCTAGCCTGGCTGATGAGGGGTGGAACCCCGAAACCGGTCCCAGGATGCTTGTTTCCGGTCCAATGAGGACCTGGCTTGGCAGTTCGGGCTGGACTGTTCCCATGAGTAACAGGGTCAAGACTGATTTGCATATGGCTGGGTCCCAACTCGGGTGGCATGGTGAGCAAAAAAACGATGGATTAAACCCAGATCTGTGACTGTGGGTGAGTGTCTGACAATGTTCAGCATTCCTTCCATCACTTGTTGTTTTTGCTTTGTCTCCCTAAGTGGGAAGGGTATACCCAGACGTGGGTCCTGTGCTTCCCATGCCACTGGATTCAAGCTAGCCTGGCTGATGAGGGGTGATACCCCGAAACCGGTACCAGGATGCTTGTTTCCGGTCCAGTGAGGACCTGGCTTGGCAGTTCGGGCTGGACTGTTCCCATGAGGAACAGGGTCAAGACTGATTTGCATTTGGCTGGGTCCAAACTGGTGGGCAAAAAACCGATGGATTAAACCCAGATCTGTGACTGGGGGTGAGTGTCTGACAATGTTCAGCATTCCGTCCATCACTTGTTGTTTCAACTTTTCCATCATTCTCATACTTTATAGTTGTTTTTATGCCTTATCACTTTCTCAGCTCAAATAAGTCTTTAAGAACAATAGTCGTGCTCTCCTATTGCAGAAAATGCTTGTATTTGATTGTAGATTAAAGTCAATGAAAACAGCGTTTAAAGAATGCGGGGAGTGTTTTAAACATCATTGCGGCTGCTTAAGCATACAAGCGAGCAAATGAAATTTATGTTGAAAATTAATGGTTAACGAGCTAGGAAATGCTTCAGAACAGTTGAAAATATGCTGTTATCAAATGTTCCACCATTTCTATACTTTGTGGTAGTTTATATGGTTTATCACTTTCTCAGCTTTAATAAGCATTTTAGGGCGATATACGTGCTCCCCCTAAGGCAGAAAATGCTAACATTTGAATCTGGATAGAAGTCAATGAAAACAGCTTTGAAATGCCGCGGGGAGTGGTTTAAACATCATTTGGTCTGCTTAAGAATAAAACCGAGCAAGTGATATTTGTCTCGGAAATTTATGGTGGTTAATAAGCTAGGAAATGCTTTAGAACAGTGGAACATGTGCTGTTATCAACTTTTCCATCATTCTCATTCCTCATAGTTGTTTTTATGCATTATTACTTTCTCAGCTCAAATTAGACTTTAAGAGCAATAGTCGTGCTCTCCTATTGCAGAAAATGCGTGAATTTGAATCTGGGCTGAAGTCAATGAAAACTGTGTTTTAAAGGAAGCGGGGAGTGTTTTAAACACCATATGGCGTACTTTAGCATACAACCGAGCATGAGCTAGGAAATGCTTCAGAAAAGTAGAAAATGTGCTGCTATGCAATGTTCCACCATTCCTATACTTAGTGATAGTTTACATGCTTTACCACGTTCTAAGCTTAAATAAGCCTTTTAGAGCGATATACTTGCACCCCTAAAGCAGATAATGCTCTTAATTGAATCTGGATTAAAGTCAATGAAAACAGCTTTTATATGCTGCGGGGAGTGTTTTAAACATCATTTGGCCTGCTTTAGGCTGGGTGGGATTTGCATTTGGCTGGGTCCAAACTGGGGTGGCATGGTGAGCAAAAAAACATGGATTAAACCCAGATCTGTGACTGGGGGTGAGTGTCTGAAAATGTTCAGCATTCAGTCCATCACTTGTTGTTTTTGCTTTGTCGCCCTAAGTGGAAGGGTATACCCAGACGTGGGTCCTGTGCTTCCCATGCCACTGGATTCAAGCTAGCCTGGCTGATGAGGGGTGGAACCCCGAAACCGGTCCCAGGATGCTTGTTTCCGGTCCAGTGAGGACCTGCCGTGGCAGTTCGGGCTGGACTGTTCCCATGAGGAACAGGGTCAAGACTGATTTGCATATGGCTGGGTCCAACTGGGGTGGCATGGTGAGCAAAAAAACGATGGATTAAACCCAGATCTGTGACTGGGGGTGAGTGTCTGACAAAGTTCAGCATTCCGTCCATCACTTGTTGTTTTTGCTTGTCGCCCTAAGTGGGAAGGGTATACCCAGATGTGGGTCCTATGCTTCCCATGCCACTGGATTCAAGCTAGCCTGGCTGATGAGGGGTGGAACCCCGAAACCGTTCCCAGGATGCTTGTTTCCAGTCCAGTGAGGACCTGGCTTGTCAGTTTGGGCTGGACTGTTCCCATGAGTAACAGGGTCAAATCTGATTTGCATATGGCTGGGTCCAAATTGGGGTGGCATGGTGAGCAAAAAAACGATGGATTAAACCCAGATCTGTGACTGGGGGTGAGTGTCTGACAATGTTCAGCATTCCGTCCATTACTTGTTGTTTTTGCTTTGTCGCCCTAAGTGGGAAGAGTATACCCAGACGTGGGTCCTGTGCTTCTCATGCCACTGGATTCAAGCTATCCTGGCTGATGAGGGTGGAACCCCGAAACCGGTCCCAGGGTGCTTGTTTCCGGTCCAGTGAGGACCTGGCTTGGCAGTTCGGGCTGGACTGTTCCCATGAGTAACAGGGTCAAGACAGATTTGCATATGGCTGGGTCCAAACTGGGGTGGCATGGTGAGCAAAAAAACGATGGATTAAACCCAGATCTGTGACTGGGGGTGAGTGTCTGACAATGTTCAACATTCCGTCCATCACTTGTTGTTTCAACTTTTCCATCATTCTCATACTTTATAGTTGTTTTTATGCCTTATCACTTTCTCAGCTCAAATAAGTCTTTAAGAACAATAGTCGTGCTCTCCTATTGCAGAAAATGCTTGTATTTGATTGTATATTAAAGTCAATGAAAACAGCGTTTAAAGAATGCGGGGAGTGTTTTAAACATCATTGAGGCTGCTTAAGCATACAAGCGAGCAAATGAAATTTATGTTGAAAATTAATGGTTAACGAGCTAGGAAATGCTTCAGAACAGTTGAAAATATGCTGTTATCAAATGTTCCACCATTTCTATACTTTGTGGTAGTTTATATGGTTTATCACTTTCTCAGCTTTAATAAGCATTTTAGGGCGATATACGTGCTCCCCCTAAGGCAGAAAATGCTAACATTTGAATCTGGATAGAAGTCAATGAAAACAGCTTTGAAATGCAGCGGGGAGTGGTTTAAACATCATTTGGCCTGCTAAGAATAAAAGCGAGCAAGTGATATTTGTCTCGGAAATTTATGGTTAATAAGCTAGGAAATGCTTTAGAACAGTGGAACATGTGCTGTTATCAACTTTTCCATCATTCTCAGTCCTCATAGTTGTTTTTATGCATTATTACTTTCTCAGCTCAAATTAGACCTTAAGAGTCGTGCTCTCCTATTGCAGAAAATGCCTGATTTGAATCTGGGCTGAAGTCAATGAAAAGAGTGTTTTAAAGGAAGCGGGGAGTGTTTTAAACACCATATGGCGTACTTTAGCATACAACCGAGCATGAGCTAGGAAATGCTTCAGAACAGTAGAAAATGTGCTGCTATGCAATGTTCCACCATTCCTATACTTTGTGATAGTTTACATGCTTTACCATGTTCTAAGCTTAAATAAGCCTTTTAGAGCGATATACTTGCACCCCTAAAGCAGATAATGCTCTTAATTGAATCTGGATTAAAGTCAATGAAAACAGCTTTTATATGCTGCGGGGAGTGTTTTAAACATCATTTGGCCTGCTTTAGGCTGGGTGGGATTTGCATATGGCTGGGTCCAAACTGGGGTGGCATGGTGAGCAAAAAAACATGGATTAAACCCAGATCTGTGACTGGGGTGTGTGTCTGACAATGTTCAGCATTCCGTCCATCACTTGTTGTTTTTGCTTTGTCGCCCTAAGTGGGAAGGGTATACCCAGACGTGGGTCCTGTGCTTCCCATGCCACTGGATTCAAGCTAGCCTGGCTGATGAGGGGTGGAACCCTGAAACCGGTCCCAGGATGCTTGTTTCCGGTCCAATGACAACCTGGCTTGGCAGTTCGGGCTGGACTGTTCCCATGAGTAACAGGGTCAAGACTGATTTGTATATGGCTGGGTTCCAACTGGGGTGGCATGGTGAGCAAAAAAACGATGGATTAAACCCAGATCTGTGACTGGGGGTGAGTGTCTGACAATGTTCAGCATTCCTTCCATCACTTGTTGTTTTTGCTTTGTCGCCTAAGTGGGAAGGGTATACCCAGACGTGGGTCCCGTGCTTCCCATGCCACTGGATTCAAGCTAGCCTGGCTGATGAGGGGTGATACCCCGAAACCGGTCCAGGATGCTTGTTTCCGGTCCAGTGAGGACCTGGCTTGGCAGTTCGGGCTGGACTGTTCCCATGAGGAACAGGGTCAAGACTGATTTGCATATGTCTGGGTCCAAACTGGGGTGGCATGATGACAAAAAAATGATGGATTAAACCCAGATCTGTGACTGGGGGGTGAGCATCTGACAATGTTCAGCATTCCGTCCATCACTTGTTGTTTTTGCTTTGTCGCCCTAAGTGGGAAGGGTATACCCAGATGTGGGTCCTGTGCTTCCCATGCCACTGGATTCAAGCTAGCCTGGCTGATGAGGGGTGGAACCCCGAAACCGGTCCCAGGATGCTTGTTTCCGGTCCAATGAGGACCTGGCTTGGCAGTTCGGGCTGGACTGTTCCCATGAGTAACAGGGTCAAGACTGATTTGCATATGGCTGGGTCCCAACTCGGGTGGCATGGTGAGCAAAAAAACGATGGATTAAACCCAGATCTGTGACTGTGGGTGAGTGTCTGACAATGTTCAGCATTCCTTCCATCACTTGTTGTTTTTGCTTTGTCTCCCTAAGTGGGAAGGGTATACCCAGACGTGGGTCCTGTGCTTCCCATGCCACTGGATTCAAGCTAGCCTGGCTGATGAGGGGTGATACCCCGAAACCGGTACCAGGATGCTTGTTTCCGGTCCAGTGAGGACCTGGCTTGGCAGTTCGGGCTGGACTGTTCCCATGAGGAACAGGGTCAAGACTGATTTGCATTTGGCTGGGTCCAAACTGGTGGGCAAAAAACCGATGGATTAAACCCAGATCTGTGACTGGGGGTGAGTGTCTGACAATGTTCAGCATTCCGTCCATCACTTGTTGTTTCAACTTTTCCATCATTCTCATACTTTATAGTTGTTTTTATGCCTTATCACTTTCTCAGCTCAAATAAGTCTTTAAGAACAATAGTCGTGCTCTCCTATTGCAGAAAATGCTTGTATTTGATTGTATATTAAAGTCAATGAAAACAGCGTTTAAAGAATGCGGGGAGTGTTTTAAACATCATTGCGGCTGCTTAAGCATACAAGCGAGCAAATGAAATTTATGTTGAAAATTAATGGTTAACGAGCTAGGAAATGCTTCAGAACAGTTGAAAATATGCTGTTATCAAATGTTCCACCATTTCTATACTTTGTGGTAGTTTATATGGTTTATCACTTTCTCAGCTTTAATAAGCATTTTAGGGCGATATACGTGCTCCCCCTAAGGCAGAAAATGCTAACATTTGAATCTGGATAGAAGTCAATGAAAACAGCTTTGAAATGCCGCGGGGAGTGGTTTAAACATCATTTGGTCTGCTTAAGAATAAAACCGAGCAAGTGATATTTGTCTCGGAAATTTATGGTTAATAAGCTAGGAAATGCTTTAGAACAGTGGAACATGTGCTGTTATCAACTTTTCCATCATTCTCATTCCTCATAGTTGTTTTTATGCATTATTACTTCTCAGCTCAAATTAGACTTTAAGAGCAATAGTCGTGCTCTCCTATTGCAGAAAATGCGTGAATTTGAATCTGGGCTGAAGTCAATGAAAACTGTGTTTTAAAGGAAGCGGGGAGTGTTTTAAACACCATATGGCGTACTTTAGCATACAACCGAGCATGAGCTAGGAAATGCTTCAGAAAAGTAGAAAATGTGCTGCTATGCAATGTTCCACCATTCCTATACTTTGTGATAGTTTACATGCTTTACCACGTTCTAAGCTTAAATAAGCCTTTTAGAGCGATATACTTGCACCCCTAAAGCAGATAATGCTCTTAATTGAATCTGGATTAAAGTCAATGAAAACAGCTTTTATATGCTGCGGGGAGTGTTTTAAACATCATTTGGCCTGCTTTAGGCTGGGTGGGATTTGCATTTGGCTGGGTCCAAACTGGGGTGGCATGGTGAGCAAAAAAACATGGATTAAACCCAGATCTGTGACTGGGGGTGAGTGTCTGAAAATGTTCAGCATTCAGTCCATCACTTGTTGTTTTTGCTTTGTCGCCCTAAGTGGGAAGGGTATACCCAGACGTGGGTCCTGTGCTTCCCATGCCACTGGATTCAAGCTAGCCTGGCTGATGAGGGGTGGAACCCCGAAACCGGTCCCAGGATGCTTGTTTCCGGTCCAGTGAGGACCTGCCGTGGCAGTTCGGGCTGGACTGTTCCCATGAGGAACAGGGTCAAGACTGATTTGCATATGGCTGGGTCCAAACTGGGGTGGCATGGTGAGCAAAAAAAACGATGGATTAAACCCAGATCTGTGACTGGGGGTGAGTGTCTGACAAAGTTCAGCATTCCGTCCATCACTTGTTGTTTTTGCTTTGTCGCCCTAAGTGGGAAGGGTTACCCAGATGTGGGTCCTATGCTTCCCATGCCACTGGATTCAAGCTAGCCTGGCTGATGAGGGGTGGAACCCCGAAACCGTTCCCAGGATGCTTGTTTCCAGTCCAGTGAGGACCTGGCTTGTCAGTTTGGGCTGGACTGTTCCCATGAGTAACAGGGTCAAATCTGATTTGCATATGGCTGGGTCCAAATTGGGGTGGCATGGTGAGCAAAAAAAACGATGGATTAAACCCAGATCTGTGACTGGGGGTGAGTGTCTGACAATGTTCAGCATTCCGTCCATTACTTGTTGTTTTTGCTTTGTCGCCCTAAGTGGGAAGAGTATACCCAGACGTGGGTCCTGTGCTTCTCATGCCACTGGATTCAAGCTATCCTGGCTGATGAGGGTGGAACCCCGAAACCGGTCCCAGGGTGCTTGTTTCCGGTCCAGTGAGGACCTGGCTTGGCAGTTCGGGCTGGACTGTTCCCATGAGTAACAGGGTCAAGACAGATTTGCATATGGCTGGGTCCAAACTGGGGTGGCATGGTGAGCAAAAAAACGATGGATTAAACCCAGATCTGTGACTGGGGGTGAGTGTCTGACAATGTTCAGCATTCCGTCCATCACTTGTTGTTTCAACTTTTCCATCATTCTCATACTTTATAGTTGTTTTTATGCCTTATCACTTTCTCAGCTCAAATAAGTCTTTAAGAACAATAGTCGTGCTCTCCTATTGCAGAAAATGCTTGTATTTGATTGTATATTAAAGTCAATGAAAACAGCGTTTAAAGAATGCGGGGAGTGTTTTAAACATCATTGAGGCTGCTTAAGCATACAAGCGAGCAAATGAAATTTATGTTGAAAATTAATGGTTAACGAGCTAGGAAATGCTTCAGAACAGTTGAAAATATGCTGTTATCAAATGTTCCACCATTTCTATACTTGTGGTAGTTTATATGGTTTATCACTTTCTCAGCTTTAATAAGCATTTTAGGGCGATATACGTGCTCCCCCTAAGGCAGAAAATGCTAACATTTGAATCTGGATAGAAGTCAATGAAAACAGCTTTGAAATGCAGCGGGGAGTGGTTTAAACATCATTTGGCCTGCTTAAGAATAAAAGCGAGCAAGTGATATTTGTCTCGGAAATTTATGGTTAATAAGCTAGGAAATGCTTTAGAACAGTGGAACATGTGCTGTTATCAACTTTTCCATCATTCTCAGTCCTCATAGTTGTTTTTATGCATTATTACTTTCTCAGCTCAAATTAGACCTTAAGAGTCGTGCTCTCCTATTGCAGAAAATGCCTGATTTGAATCTGGGCTGAAGTCAATGAAAAGAGTGTTTTAAAGGAAGCGGGGAGTGTTTTAAACACCATATGGCGTACTTTAGCATACAACCGAGCATGAGCTAGGAAATGCTTCAGAACAGTAGAAAATGTGCTGCTATGCAATGTTCCACCATTCCTATACTTTGTGATAGTTTACATGCTTTACCATGTTCTAAGCTTAAATAAGCCTTTTAGAGCGATATACTTGCACCCCTAAAGCAGATAATGCTCTTAATTGAATCTGGATTAAAGTCAATGAAAACAGCTTTTATATGCTGCGGGGAGTGTTTTAAACATCATTTGGCCTGCTTTAGGCTGGGTGGGATTTGCATATGGCTGGGTCCAAACTGGGGTGGCATGGTGAGCAAAAAAACATGGATTAAACCCAGATCTGTGACTGGGGGTGTGTGTCTGACAATGTTCAGCATTCCGTCCATCACTTGTTGTTTTTGCTTTGTCGCCCTAAGTGGGAAGGGTATACCCAGACGTGGGTCCTGTGCTTCCCATGCCACTGGATTCAAGCTAGCCTGGCTGATGAGGGGTGGAACCCTGAAACCGGTCCCAGGATGCTTGTTTCCGGTCCAATGACAACCTGGCTTGGCAGTTCGGGCTGGACTGTTCCCATGAGTAACAGGGTCAAGACTGATTTGTATATGGCTGGGTTCCAACTGGGGTGGCATGGTGAGCAAAAAAACGATGGATTAAACCCAGATCTGTGACTGGGGGTGAGTGTCTGACAATGTTCAGCATTCCTTCCATCACTTGTTGTTTTTGCTTTGTCGCCCTAAGTGGGAAGGGTATACCCAGACGTGGGTCCCGTGCTTCCCATGCCACTGGATTCAAGCTAGCCTGGCTGATGAGGGGTGATACCCCGAAACCGGTCCAGGATGCTTGTTTCCGGTCCAGTGAGGACCTGGCTTGGCAGTTCGGGCTGGACTGTTCCCATGAGGAACAGGGTCAAGACTGATTTGCATATGTCTGGGTCCAAACTGGGGTGGCATGATGACAAAAAAATGATGGATTAAACCCAGATCTGTGACTGGGGGGTGAGCATCTGACAATGTTCAGCATTCCGTCCATCACTTGTTGTTTTTGCTTTGTCGCCCTAAGTGGGAAGGGTATACCCAGATGTGGGTCCTGTGCTTCCCATGCCACTGGATTCAAGCTAGCCTGGCTGATGAGGGGTGGAACCCCGAAACCGGTCCCAGGATGCTTGTTTCCGGTCCAATGAGGACCTGGCTTGGCAGTTCGGGCTGGACTGTTCCCATGAGTAACAGGGTCAAGACTGATTTGCATATGGCTGGGTCCCAACTCGGGTGGCATGGTGAGCAAAAAAACGATGGATTAAACCCAGATCTGTGACTGTGGGTGAGTGTCTGACAATGTTCAGCATTCCTTCCATCACTTGTTGTTTTTGCTTTGTCTCCCTAAGTGGGAAGGGTATACCCAGACGTGGGTCCTGTGCTTCCATGCCACTGGATTCAAGCTAGCCTGGCTGATGAGGGGTGATACCCCGAAACCGGTACCAGGATGCTTGTTTCCGGTCCAGTGAGGACCTGGCTTGGCAGTTCGGGCTGGACTGTTCCCATGAGGAACAGGGTCAAGACTGATTTGCATTTGGCTGGGTCCAAACTGGTGGGCAAAAAACCGATGGATTAAACCCAGATCTGTGACTGGGGGTGAGTGTCTGACAATGTTCAGCATTCCGTCCATCACTTGTTGTTTCAACTTTTCCATCATTCTCATACTTTATAGTTGTTTTTATGCCTTATCACTTTCTCAGCTCAAATAAGTCTTTAAGAACAATAGTCGTGCTCTCCTATTGCAGAAAATGCTTGTATTTGATTGTATATTAAAGTCAATGAAAACAGCGTTTAAAGAATGCGGGGAGTGTTTTAAACATCATTGCGGCTGCTTAAGCATACAAGCGAGCAAATGAAATTTATGTTGAAAATTAATGGTTAACGAGCTAGGAAATGCTTCAGAACAGTTGAAAATATGCTGTTATCAATGTTCCACCATTTCTATACTTTGTGGTAGTTTATATGGTTTATCACTTTCTCAGCTTTAATAAGCATTTTAGGGCGATATACGTGCTCCCCCTAAGGCAGAAAATGCTAACATTTGAATCTGGATAGAAGTCAATGAAAACAGCTTTGAAATGCCGCGGGGAGTGGTTTAAACATCATTTGGTCTGCTTAAGAATAAAACCGAGCAAGTGATATTTGTCTCGGAAATTTATGGTTAATAAGCTAGGAAATGCTTTAGAACAGTGGAACATGTGCTGTTATCAACTTTTCCATCATTCTCATTCCTCATAGTTGTTTTTATGCATTATTACTTTCTCAGCTCAAATTAGACTTTAAGAGCAATAGTCGTGCTCTCCTATTGCAGAAAATGCGTGAATTTGAATCTGGGCTGAAGTCAATGAAAACTGTGTTTTAAAGGAAGCGGGGAGTGTTTTAAACACCATATGGCGTACTTTAGCATACAACCGAGCATGAGCTAGGAAATGCTTCAGAAAAGTAGAAAATGTGCTGCTATGCAATGTTCCACCATTCCTATACTTAGTGATAGTTTACATGCTTTACCACGTTCTAAGCTTAAATAAGCCTTTTAGAGCGATATACTTGCACCCCTAAAGCAGATAATGCTCTTAATTGAATCTGGATTAAAGTCAATGAAAACAGCTTTTATATGCTGCGGGGAGTGTTTTAAACATCATTTGGCCTGCTTTAGGCTGGGTGGGATTTGCATTTGGCTGGGTCCAAACTGGGGTGGCATGGTGAGCAAAAAAACATGGATTAAACCCAGATCTGTGACTGGGGGTGAGTGTCTGAAAATGTTCAGCATTCAGTCCATCACTTGTTGTTTTTGCTTTGTCGCCCTAAGTGGGAAGGGTATACCCAGACGTGGGTCCTGTGCTTCCCATGCCACTGGATTCAAGCTAGCCTGGCTGATGAGGGGTGGAACCCCGAAACCGGTCCCAGGATGCTTGTTTCCGGTCCAGTGAGGACCTGCCGTGGCAGTTCGGGCTGGACTGTTCCCATGAGGAACAGGGTCAAGACTGATTTGCATATGGCTGGGTCCAAACTGGGGTGGCATGGTGAGCAAAAAAACGATGGATTAAACCCAGATCTGTGACTGGGGGTGAGTGTCTGACAAAGTTCAGCATTCCGTCCATCACTTGTTGTTTTTGCTTTGTCGCCCTAAGTGGGAAGGGTATACCCAGATGTGGGTCCTATGCTTCCCATGCCACTGGATTCAAGCTAGCCTGGCTGATGAGGGGTGGAACCCCGAAACCGTTCCCAGGATGCTTGTTTCCAGTCCAGTGAGGACCTGGCTTGTCAGTTTGGGCTGGACTGTTCCCATGAGTAACAGGGTCAAATCTGATTTGCATATGGCTGGGTCCAAATTGGGGTGGCATGGTGAGCAAAAAAACGATGGATTAAACCCAGATCTGTGACTGGGGGTGAGTGTCTGACAATGTTCAGCATTCCGTCCATTACTTGTTGTTTTTGCTTTGTCGCCCTAAGTGGGAAGAGTATACCCAGACGTGGGTCCTGTGCTTCTCATGCCACTGGATTCAAGCTATCCTGGCTGATGAGGGTGGAACCCCGAAACCGGTCCCAGGGTGCTTGTTTCCGGTCCAGTGAGGACCTGGCTTGGCAGTTCGGGCTGGACTGTTCCCATGAGTAACAGGGTCAAGACAGATTTGCATATGGCTGGGTCCAAACTGGGGTGGCATGGTGAGCAAAAAAACGATGGATTAAACCCAGATCTGTGACTGGGGGTGAGTGTCTGACAATGTTCAGCATTCCGTCCATCACTTGTTGTTTCAACTTTTCCATCATTCTCATACTTTATAGTTGTTTGTATGCCTTATCACTTTCTCAGCTCAAATAAGTCTTTAAGAACAATAGTCGTGCTCTCCTATTGCAGAAAATGCTTGTATTTGATTGTATATTAAAGTCAATGAAAACAGCGTTTAAAGAATGCGGGGAGTGTTTTAAACATCATTGAGGCTGCTTAAGCATACAAGCGAGCAAATGAAATTTATGTTGAAAATTAATGGTTAACGAGCTAGGAAATGCTTCAGAACAGTTGAAAATATGCTGTTATCAAATGTTCCACCATTTCTATACTTTGTGGTAGTTTATATGGTTTATCACTTTCTCAGCTTTAATAAGCATTTTAGGGCGATATACGTGCTCCCCCTAAGGCAGAAAATGCTAACATTTGAATCTGGATAGAAGTCAATGAAAACAGCTTTGAAATGCAGCGGGGAGTGGTTTAAACATCATTTGGCCTGCTTAAGAATAAAAGCGAGCAAGTGATATTTGTCTCGGAAATTTATGGTTAATAAGCTAGGAAATGCTTTAGAACAGTGGAACATGTGCTGTTATCAACTTTTCCATCATTCTCAGTCCTCATAGTTGTTTTTATGCATTATTACTTTCTCAGCTCAAATTAGACCTTAAGAGTCGTGCTCTCCTATTGCAGAAAATGCCTGATTTGAATCTGGGCTGAAGTCAGTGAAAAGAGTGTTTTAAAGGAAGCGGGGAGTGTTTTAAACACCATATGGCGTACTTTAGCATACAACCGAGCATGAGCTAGGAAATGCTTCAGAACAGTAGAAAATGTGCTGCTATGCAATGTTCCACCATTCCTATACTTTGTGATAGTTTACATGCTTTACCATGTTCTAAGCTTAAATAAGCCTTTTAGAGCGATATACTTGCACCCCTAAAGCAGATAATGCTCTTAATTGAATCTGGATTAAAGTCAATGAAAACAGCTTTTATATGCTGCGGGGAGTGTTTTAAACATCATTTGGCCTGCTTTAGGCTGGGTGGGATTTGCATATGGCTGGGTCCAAACTGGGGTGGCATGGTGAGCAAAAAAACATGGATTAAACCCAGATCTGTGACTGGGGGTGTGTGTCTGACAATGTTCAGCATTCCGTCCATCACTTGTTGTTTTTGCTTTGTCGCCCTAAGTGGGAAGGGTATACCCAGACGTGGGTCCTGTGCTTCCCATGCCACTGGATTCAAGCTAGCCTGGCTGATGAGGGGTGATACCCCGAAACCGGTCCAGGATGCTTGTTTCCGGTCCAGTGAGGACCTGGCTTGGCAGTTCGGGCTGGACTGTTCCCATGAGGAACAGGGTCAAGACTGATTTGCATATGTCTGGGTCCAAACTGGGGTGGCATGATGACAAAAAAATGATGGATTAAACCCAGATCTGTGACTGGGGGGTGAGCATCTGACAATGTTCAGCATTCCGTCCATCACTTGTTGTTTTTGCTTTGTCGCCCTAAGTGGGAAGGGTATACCCAGATGTGGGTCCTGTGCTTCCCATGCCACTGGATTCAAGCTAGCCTGGCTGATGAGGGGTGGAACCCCGAAACCGGTCCCAGGATGCTTGTTTCCGGTCCAATGAGGACCTGGCTTGGCAGTTCGGGCTGGACTGTTCCCATGAGTAACAGGGTCAAGACTGATTTGCATATGGCTGGGTCCCAACTCGGGTGGCATGGTGAGCAAAAAAACGATGGATTAAACCCAGATCTGTGACTGTGGGTGAGTGTCTGACAATGTTCAGCATTCCTTCCATCACTTGTTGTTTTTGCTTTGTCTCCCTAAGTGGGAAGGGTATACCCAGACGTGGGTCCTGTGCTTCCCATGCCACTGGATTCAAGCTAGCCTGGCTGATGAGGGGTGATACCCCGAAACCGGTACCAGGATGCTTGTTTCCGGTCCAGTGAGGACCTGGCTTGGCAGTTCGGGCTGGACTGTTCCCATGAGGAACAGGGTCAAGACTGATTTGCATTTGGCTGGGTCCAAACTGGTGGGCAAAAAACCGATGGATTAAACCCAGATCTGTGACTGGGGGTGAGTGTCTGACAATGTTCAGCATTCCGTCCATCACTTGTTGTTTCAACTTTTCCATCATTCTCATACTTTATAGTTGTTTTTATGCCTTATCACTTTCTCAGCTCAAATAAGTCTTTAAGAACAATAGTCGTGCTCTCCTATTGCAGAAAATGCTTGTATTTGATTGTATATTAAAGTCAATGAAAACAGCGTTTAAAGAATGCGGGGAGTGTTTTAAACATCATTGCGGCTGCTTAAGCATACAAGCGAGCAAATGAAATTTATGTTGAAAATTAATGGTTAACGAGCTAGGAAATGCTTCAGAACAGTTGAAAATATGCTGTTATCAAATGTTCCACCATTTCTATACTTTGTGGTAGTTTATATGGTTTATCACTTTCTCAGCTTTAATAAGCATTTTAGGGCGATATACGTGCTCCCCCTAAGGCAGAAAATGCTAACATTTGAATCTGGATAGAAGTCAATGAAAACAGCTTTGAAATGCCGCGGGGAGTGGTTTAAACATCATTTGGTCTGCTTAAGAATAAAACCGAGCAAGTGATATTTGTCTCGGAAATTTATGGTTAATAAGCTAGGAAATGCTTTAGAACAGTGGAACATGTGCTGTTATCAACTTTTCCATCATTCTCATTCCTCATAGTTGTTTTTATGCATTATTACTTTCTCAGCTCAAATTAGACTTTAAGAGCAATAGTCGTGCTCTCCTATTGCAGAAAATGCGTGAATTTGAATCTGGGCTGAAGTCAATGAAAACTGTGTTTTAAAGGAAGCGGGGAGTGTTTTAAACACCATATGGCGTACTTTAGCATACAACCGAGCATGAGCTAGGAAATGCTTCAGAAAAGTAGAAAATGTGCTGCTATGCAATGTTCCACCATTCCTATACTTAGTGATAGTTTACATGCTTTACCACGTTCTAAGCTTAAATAAGCCTTTTAGAGCGATATACTTGCACCCCTAAAGCAGATAATGCTCTTAATTGAATCTGGATTAAAGTCAATGAAAACAGCTTTTATATGCTGCGGGGAGTGTTTTAAACATCATTTGGCCTGCTTTAGGCTGGGTGGGATTTGCATTTGGCTGGGTCCAAACTGGGGTGGCATGGTGAGCAAAAAAACATGGATTAAACCCAGATCTGTGACTGGGGGTGAGTGTCTGAAAATGTTCAGCATTCAGTCCATCACTTGTTGTTTTTGCTTTGTCGCCCTAAGTGGGAAGGGTATACCCAGACGTGGGTCCTGTGCTTCCCATGCCACTGGATTCAAGCTAGCCTGGCTGATGAGGGGTGGAACCCCGAAACCGGTCCCAGGATGCTTGTTTCCGGTCCAGTGAGGACCTGCCGTGGCAGTTCGGGTTGGACTGTTCCCATGAGGAACAGGGTCAAGACTGATTTGCATATGGCTGGGTCCAAACTGGGGTGGCATGGTGAGCAAAAAAACGATGGATTAAACCCAGATCTGTGACTGGGGGTGAGTGTCTGACAAAGTTCAGCATTCCGTCCATCACTTGTTGTTTTTGCTTTGTCGCCCTAAGTGGGAAGGGTATACCCAGATGTGGGTCCTATGCTTCCCATGCCACTGGATTCAAGCTAGCCTGGCTGATGAGGGGTGGAACCCCGAAACCGTTCCCAGGATGCTTGTTTCCAGTCCAGTGAGGACCTGGCTTGTCAGTTTGGGCTGGACTGTTCCCATGAGTAACAGGGTCAAATCTGATTTGCATATGGCTGGGTCCAAATTGGGGTGGCATGGTGAGCAAAAAAACGATGGATTAAACCCAGATCTGTGACTGGGGGTGAGTGTCTGACAATGTTCAGCATTCCGTCCATTACTTGTTGTTTTTGCTTTGTCGCCCTAAGTGGGAAGAGTATACCCAGACGTGGGTCCTGTGCTTCTCATGCCACTGGATTCAAGCTATCCTGGCTGATGAGGGTGGAACCCCGAAACCGGTCCCAGGGTGCTTGTTTCCGGTCCAGTGAGGACCTGGCTTGGCAGTTCGGGCTGGACTGTTCCCATGAGTAACAGGGTCAAGACAGATTTGCATATGGCTGGGTCCAAACTGGGGTGGCATGGTGAGCAAAAAAACGATGGATTAAACCCAGATCTGTGACTGGGGGTGAGTGTCTGACAATGTTCAGCATTCCGTCCATCACTTGTTGTTTCAACTTTTCCATCATTCTCATACTTTATAGTTGTTTTTATGCCTTATCACTTTCTCAGCTCAAATAAGTCTTTAAGAACAATAGTCGTGCTCTCCTATTGCAGAAAATGCTTGTATTTGATTGTATATTAAAGTCAATGAAAACAGCGTTTAAAGAATGCGGGGAGTGTTTTAAACATCATTGAGGCTGCTTAAGCATACAAGCGAGCAAATGAAATTTATGTTGAAAATTAATGGTTAACGAGCTAGGAAATGCTTCAGAACAGTTGAAAATATGCTGTTATCAAATGTTCCACCATTTCTATACTTTGTGGTAGTTTATATGGTTTATCACTTTCTCAGCTTTAATAAGCATTTTAGGGCGATATACGTGCTCCCCCTAAGGCAGAAAATGCTAACATTTGAATCTGGATAGAAGTCAATGAAAACAGCTTTGAAATGCAGCGGGGAGTGGTTTAAACATCATTTGGCCTGCTTAAGAATAAAAGCGAGCAAGTGATATTTGTCTCGGAAATTTATGGTTAATAAGCTAGGAAATGCTTTAGAACAGTGGAACATGTGCTGTTATCAACTTTTCCATCATTCTCAGTCCTCATAGTTGTTTTTATGCATTATTACTTTCTCAGCTCAAATTAGACCTTAAGAGTCGTGCTCTCCTATTGCAGAAAATGCCTGATTTGAATCTGGGCTGAAGTCAATGAAAAGAGTGTTTTAAAGGAAGCGGGGAGTGTTTTAAACACCATATGGCGTACTTTAGCATACAACCGAGCATGAGCTAGGAAATGCTTCAGAACAGTAGAAAATGTGCTGCTATGCAATGTTCCACCATTCCTATACTTTGTGATAGTTTACATGCTTTACCATGTTCTAAGCTTAAATAAGCCTTTTAGAGCGATATACTTGCACCCCTAAAGCAGATAATGCTCTTAATTGAATCTGGATTAAAGTCAATGAAAACAGCTTTTATATGCTGCGGGGAGTGTTTTAAACATCATTTGGCCTGCTTTAGGCTGGGTGGGATTTGCATATGGCTGGGTCCAAACTGGGGTGGCATGGTGAGCAAAAAAACATGGATTAAACCCAGATCTGTGACTGGGGGTGTGTGTCTGACAATGTTCAGCATTCCGTCCATCACTTGTTGTTTTTGCTTTGTCGCCCTAAGTGGGAAGGGTATACCCAGACGTGGGTCCTGTGCTTCCCATGCCACTGGATTCAAGCTAGCCTGGCTGATGAGGGGTGGAACCCTGAAACCGGTCCCAGGATGCTTGTTTCCGGTCCAATGACAACCTGGCTTGGCAGTTCGGGCTGGACTGTTCCCATGAGTAACAGGGTCAAGACTGATTTGTATATGGCTGGGTTCCAACTGGGGTGGCATGGTGAGCAAAAAAACGATGGATTAAACCCAGATCTGTGACTGGGGGTGAGTGTCTGACAATGTTCAGCATTCCTTCCATCACTTGTTGTTTTTGCTTTGTCGCCCTAAGTGGGAAGGGTATACCCAGACGTGGGTCCCGTGCTTCCCATGCCACTGGATTCAAGCTAGCCTGGCTGATGAGGGGTGATACCCCGAAACCGGTCCAGGATGCTTGTTTCCGGTCCAGTGAGGACCTGGCTTGGCAGTTCGGGCTGGACTGTTCCCATGAGGAACAGGGTCAAGACTGATTTGCATATGTCTGGGTCCAAACTGGGGTGGCATGATGACAAAAAAATGATGGATTAAACCCAGATCTGTGACTGGGGGGTGAGCATCTGACAATGTTCAGCATTCCGTCCATCACTTGTTGTTTTTGCTTTGTCGCCCTAAGTGGGAAGGGTATACCCAGATGTGGGTCCTGTGCTTCCCATGCCACTGGATTCAAGCTAGCCTGGCTGATGAGGGGTGGAACCCCGAAACCGGTCCCAGGATGCTTGTTTCCGGTCCAATGAGGACCTGGCTTGGCAGTTCGGGCTGGACTGTTCCCATGAGTAACAGGGTCAAGACTGATTTGCATATGGCTGGGTCCCAACTCGGGTGGCATGGTGAGCAAAAAAACGATGGATTAAACCCAGATCTGTGACTGTGGGTGAGTGTCTGACAATGTTCAGCATTCCTTCCATCACTTGTTGTTTTTGCTTTGTCTCCCTAAGTGGGAAGGGTATACCCAGACGTGGGTCCTGTGCTTCCCATGCCACTGGATTCAAGCTAGCCTGGCTGATGAGGGGTGATACCCCGAAACCGGTACCAGGATGCTTGTTTCCGGTCCAGTGAGGACCTGGCTTGGCAGTTCGGGCTGGACTGTTCCCATGAGGAACAGGGTCAAGACTGATTTGCATTTGGCTGGGTCCAAACTGGTGGGCAAAAAACCGATGGATTAAACCCAGATCTGTGACTGGGGGTGAGTGTCTGACAATGTTCAGCATTCCGTCCATCACTTGTTGTTTCAACTTTTCCATCATTCTCATACTTTATAGTTGTTTTTATGCCTTATCACTTTCTCAGCTCAAATAAGTCTTTAAGAACAATAGTCGTGCTCTCCTATTGCAGAAAATGCTTGTATTTGATTGTATATTAAAGTCAATGAAAACAGCGTTTAAAGAATGCGGGGAGTGTTTTAAACATCATTGCGGCTGCTTAAGCATACAAGCGAGCAAATGAAATTTATGTTGAAAATTAATGGTTAACGAGCTAGGAAATGCTTCAGAACAGTTGAAAATATGCTGTTATCAAATGTTCCACCATTTCTATACTTTGTGGTAGTTTATATGGTTTATCACTTTCTCAGCTTTAATAAGCATTTTAGGGCGATATACGTGCTCCCCCTAAGGCAGAAAATGCTAACATTTGAATCTGGATAGAAGTCAATGAAAACAGCTTTGAAATGCCGCGGGGAGTGGTTTAAACATCATTTGGTCTGCTTAAGAATAAAACCGAGCAAGTGATATTTGTCTCGGAAATTTATGGTTAATAAGCTAGGAAATGCTTTAGAACAGTGGAACATGTGCTGTTATCAACTTTTCCATCATTCTCATTCCTCATAGTTGTTTTTATGCATTATTACTTTCTCAGCTCAAATTAGACTTTAAGAGCAATAGTCGTGCTCTCCTATTGCAGAAAATGCGTGAATTTGAATCTGGGCTGAAGTCAATGAAAACTGTGTTTTAAAGGAAGCGGGGAGTGTTTTAAACACCATATGGCGTACTTTAGCATACAACCGAGCATGAGCTAGGAAATGCTTCAGAAAAGTAGAAAATGTGCTGCTATGCAATGTTCCACCATTCCTATACTTTGTGATAGTTTACATGCTTTACCACGTTCTAAGCTTAAATAAGCCTTTTAGAGCGATATACTTGCACCCCTAAAGCAGATAATGCTCTTAATTGAATCTGGATTAAAGTCAATGAAAACAGCTTTTATATGCTGCGGGGAGTGTTTTAAACATCATTTGGCCTGCTTTAGGCTGGGTGGGATTTGCATTTGGCTGGGTCCAAACTGGGGTGGCATGGTGAGCAAAAAAACATGGATTAAACCCAGATCTGTGACTGGGGGTGAGTGTCTGAAAATGTTCAGCATTCAGTCCATCACTTGTTGTTTTTGCTTTGTCGCCCTAAGTGGGAAGGGTATACCCAGACGTGGGTCCTGTGCTTCCCATGCCACTGGATTCAAGCTAGCCTGGCTGATGAGGGGTGGAACCCCGAAACCGGTCCCAGGATGCTTGTTTCCGGTCCAGTGAGGACCTGCCGTGGCAGTTCGGGCTGGACTGTTCCCATGAGGAACAGGGTCAAGACTGATTTGCATATGGCTGGGTCCAAACTGGGGTGGCATGGTGAGCAAAAAAACGATGGATTAAACCCAGATCTGTGACTGGGGGTGAGTGTCTGACAAAGTTCAGCATTCCGTCCATCACTTGTTGTTTTTGCTTTGTCGCCCTAAGTGGGAAGGGTATACCCAGATGTGGGTCCTATGCTTCCCATGCCACTGGATTCAAGCTAGCCTGGCTGATGAGGGGTGGAACCCCGAAACCGTTCCCAGGATGCTTGTTTCCAGTCCAGTGAGGACCTGGCTTGTCAGTTTGGGCTGGACTGTTCCCATGAGTAACAGGGTCAAATCTGATTTGCATATGGCTGGGTCCAAATTGGGGTGGCATGGTGAGCAAAAAAACGATGGATTAAACCCAGATCTGTGACTGGGGGTGAGTGTCTGACAATGTTCAGCATTCCGTCCATTACTTGTTGTTTTTGCTTTGTCGCCCTAAGTGGGAAGAGTATACCCAGACGTGGGTCCTGTGCTTCTCATGCCACTGGATTCAAGCTATCCTGGCTGATGAGGGTGGAACCCCGAAACCGGTCCCAGGGTGCTTGTTTCCGGTCCAGTGAGGACCTGGCTTGGCAGTTCGGGCTGGACTGTTCCCATGAGTAACAGGGTCAAGACAGATTTGCATATGGCTGGGTCCAAACTGGGGTGGCATGGTGAGCAAAAAAACGATGGATTAAACCCAGATCTGTGACTGGGGGTGAGTGTCTGACAATGTTCAGCATTCCGTCCATCACTTGTTGTTTCAACTTTTCCATCATTCTCATACTTTATAGTTGTTTTTATGCCTTATCACTTTCTCAGCTCAAATAAGTCTTTAAGAACAATAGTCGTGCTCTCCTATTGCAGAAAATGCTTGTATTTGATTGTATATTAAAGTCAATGAAAACAGCGTTTAAAGAATGCGGGGAGTGTTTTAAACATCATTGAGGCTGCTTAAGCATACAAGCGAGCAAATGAAATTTATGTTGAAAATTAATGGTTAACGAGCTAGGAAATGCTTCAGAACAGTTGAAAATATGCTGTTATCAAATGTTCCACCATTTCTATACTTTGTGGTAGTTTATATGGTTTATCACTTTCTCAGCTTTAATAAGCATTTTAGGGCGATATACGTGCTCCCCCTAAGGCAGAAAATGCTAACATTTGAATCTGGATAGAAGTCAATGAAAACAGCTTTGAAATGCAGCGGGGAGTGGTTTAAACATCATTTGGCCTGCTTAAGAATAAAAGCGAGCAAGTGATATTTGTCTCGGAAATTTATGGTTAATAAGCTAGGAAATGCTTTAGAACAGTGGAACATGTGCTGTTATCAACTTTTCCATCATTCTCAGTCCTCATAGTTGTTTTTATGCATTATTACTTTCTCAGCTCAAATTAGACCTTAAGAGTCGTGCTCTCCTATTGCAGAAAATGCCTGATTTGAATCTGGGCTGAAGTCAATGAAAAGAGTGTTTTAAAGGAAGCGGGGAGTGTTTTAAACACCATATGGCGTACTTTAGCATACAACCGAGCATGAGCTAGGAAATGCTTCAGAACAGTAGAAAATGTGCTGCTATGCAATGTTCCACCATTCCTATACTTTGTGATAGTTTACATGCTTTACCATGTTCTAAGCTTAAATAAGCCTTTTAGAGCGATATACTTGCACCCCTAAAGCAGATAATGCTCTTAATTGAATCTGGATTAAAGTCAATGAAAACAGCTTTTATATGCTGCGGGGAGTGTTTTAAACATCATTTGGCCTGCTTTAGGCTGGGTGGGATTTGCATATGGCTGGGTCCAAACTGGGGTGGCATGGTGAGCAAAAAAACATGGATTAAACCCAGATCTGTGACTGGGGGTGTGTGTCTGACAATGTTCAGCATTCCGTCCATCACTTGTTGTTTTTGCTTTGTCGCCCTAAGTGGGAAGGGTATACCCAGACGTGGGTCCTGTGCTTCCCATGCCACTGGATTCAAGCTAGCCTGGCTGATGAGGGGTGGAACCCTGAAACCGGTCCCAGGATGCTTGTTTCCGGTCCAATGACAACCTGGCTTGGCAGTTCGGGCTGGACTGTTCCCATGAGTAACAGGGTCAAGACTGATTTGTATATGGCTGGGTTCCAACTGGGGTGGCATGGTGAGCAAAAAAACGATGGATTAAACCCAGATCTGTGACTGGGGGTGAGTGTCTGACAATGTTCAGCATTCCTTCCATCACTTGTTGTTTTTGCTTTGTCGCCCTAAGTGGGAAGGGTATACCCAGACGTGGGTCCCGTGCTTCCCATGCCACTGGATTCAAGCTAGCCTGGCTGATGAGGGGTGATACCCCGAAACCGGTCCAGGATGCTTGTTTCCGGTCCAGTGAGGACCTGGCTTGGCAGTTCGGGCTGGACTGTTCCCATGAGGAACAGGGTCAAGACTGATTTGCATATGTCTGGGTCCAAACTGGGGTGGCATGATGACAAAAAAATGATGGATTAAACCCAGATCTGTGACTGGGGGGTGAGCATCTGACAATGTTCAGCATTCCGTCCATCACTTGTTGTTTTTGCTTTGTCGCCCTAAGTGGGAAGGGTATACCCAGATGTGGGTCCTGTGCTTCCCATGCCACTGGATTCAAGCTAGCCTGGCTGATGAGGGGTGGAACCCCGAAACCGGTCCCAGGATGCTTGTTTCCGGTCCAATGAGGACCTGGCTTGGCAGTTCGGGCTGGACTGTTCCCATGAGTAACAGGGTCAAGACTGATTTGCATATGGCTGGGTCCCAACTCGGGTGGCATGGTGAGCAAAAAAACGATGGATTAAACCCAGATCTGTGACTGTGGGTGAGTGTCTGACAATGTTCAGCATTCCTTCCATCACTTGTTGTTTTTGCTTTGTCTCCCTAAGTGGGAAGGGTATACCCAGACGTGGGTCCTGTGCTTCCCATGCCACTGGATTCAAGCTAGCCTGGCTGATGAGGGGTGATACCCCGAAACCGGTACCAGGATGCTTGTTTCCGGTCCAGTGAGGACCTGGCTTGGCAGTTCGGGCTGGACTGTTCCCATGAGGAACAGGGTCAAGACTGATTTGCATTTGGCTGGGTCCAAACTGGTGGGCAAAAAACCGATGGATTAAACCCAGATCTGTGACTGGGGGTGAGTGTCTGACAATGTTCAGCATTCCGTCCATCACTTGTTGTTTCAACTTTTCCATCATTCTCATACTTTATAGTTGTTTTTATGCCTTATCACTTTCTCAGCTCAAATAAGTCTTTAAGAACAATAGTCGTGCTCTCCTATTGCAGAAAATGCTTGTATTTGATTGTATATTAAAGTCAATGAAAACAGCGTTTAAAGAATGCGGGGAGTGTTTTAAACATCATTGAGGCTGCTTAAGCATACAAGCGAGCAAATGAAATTTATGTTGAAAATTAATGGTTAACGAGCTAGGAAATGCTTCAGAACAGTTGAAAATATGCTGTTATCAAATGTTCCACCATTTCTATACTTTGTGGTAGTTTATATGGTTTATCACTTTCTCAGCTTTAATAAGCATTTTAGGGCGATATACGTGCTCCCCCTAAGGCAGAAAATGCTAACATTTGAATCTGGATAGAAGTCAATGAAAACAGCTTTGAAATGCAGCGGGGAGTGGTTTAAACATCATTTGGCCTGCTTAAGAATAAAAGCGAGCAAGTGATATTTGTCTCGGAAATTTATGGTTAATAAGCTAGGAAATGCTTTAGAACAGTGGAACATGTGCTGTTATCAACTTTTCCATCATTCTCAGTCCTCATAGTTGTTTTTATGCATTATTACTTTCTCAGCTCAAATTAGACCTTAAGAGCAATAGTCGTGCTCTCCTATTGCAGAAAATGCCTGATTTGAATCTGGGCTGAAGTCAATGAAAAGAGTGTTTTAAAGGAAGCGGGGAGTGTTTTAAACACCATATGGCGTACTTTAGCATACAACCGAGCATGAGCTAGGAAATGCTTCAGAACAGTAGAAAATGTGCTGCTATGCAATGTTCCACCATTCCTATACTTTGTGATAGTTTACATGCTTTACCACGTTCTAAGCTTAAATAAGCCTTTTAGAGCGATATACTTGCACCCCTAAAGCAGATAATGCTCTTAATTGAATCTGGATTAAAGTCAATGAAAACAGCTTTTATATGCTGCGGGGAGTGTTTTAAACATCATTTGGCCTGCTTTAGGCTGGGTGGGATTTGCATATGGCTGGGTCCAAACTGGGGTGGCATGGTGAGCAAAAAAACATGGATTAAACCCAGATCTGTGACTGGGGGTGTGTGTCTGACAATGTTCAGCATTCCGTCCATCACTTGTTGTTTTTGCTTTGTCGCCCTAAGTGGGAAGGGTATACCCAGACGTGGGTCCTGTGCTTCCCATGCCACTGGATTCAAGCTAGCCTGGCTGATGAGGGGTGGAACCCTGAAACCGGTCCCAGGATGCTTGTTTCCGGTCCAATGACGACCTGGCTTGGCAGTTCGGGCTGGACTGTTCCCATGAGTAACAGGGTCAAGACTGATTTGTATATGGCTGGGTCCCAACTGGGGTGGCATGGTGAGCAAAAAAACGATGGATTAAACCCAGATCTGTGACTGGGGGTGAGCGTCTGACAATGTTCAGCATTCCTTCCATCACTTGTTGTTTTTGCTTTGTCGCCCTAAGTGGGAAGGGTATACCCAGACGTGGGTCCCGTGCTTCCCATGCCACTGGATTCAAGCTAGCCTGGCTGATGAGGGGTGATACCCCGAAACCGGTCCAGGATGCTTGTTTCCGGTCCAGTGAGGACCTGGCTTGGCAGTTCGGGCTGGACTGTTCCCATGAGGAACAGGGTCAAGACTGATTTGCATATGTCTGGGTCCAAACTGGGGTGGCATGATGACAAAAAAATGATGGATTAAACCCAGATCTGTGACTGGGGGTGAGCGTCTGACAATGTGCAGCATTCCGTCCATCACTTGTTGTTTTTGCTTTGTCGCCCTAAGTGGGAAGGGTATACCCAGACGTGGGTCCTGTGCTTCCCATGCCACTGGATTCAAGCTAGCCTGGCTGATGAGGGGTGGAACCCTGAAACCGGTCCCAGGATGCTTGTTTCCGGTCCAATGACGACCTGGCTTGGCAGTTCGGGCTGGACTGTTCCCATGAGTAACAGGGTCAAGACTGATTTGTATATGGCTGGGTCCCAACTGGGGTGGCATGGTGAGCAAAAAAACGATGGATTAAACCCAGATCTGTGACTGGGGGTGAGCGTCTGACAATGTTCAGCATTCCTTCCATCACTTGTTGTTTTTGCTTTGTCGCCCTAAGTGGGAAGGGTATACCCAGACGTGGGTCCCGTGCTTCCCATGCCACTGGATTCAAGCTAGCCTGGCTGATGAGGGGTGATACCCCGAAACCGGTCCAGGATGCTTGTTTCCGGTCCAGTGAGGACCTGGCTTGGCAGTTCGGGCTGGACTGTTCCCATGAGGAACAGGGTCAAGACTGATTTGCATATGTCTGGGTCCAAACTGGGGTGGCATGATGACAAAAAAATGATGGATTAAACCCAGATCTGTGACTGGGGGTGAGCGTCTGACAATGTGCAGCATTCCGTCCATCACTTGTTGTTTTTGCTTTGTCGCCCTAAGTGGGAAGGGTATACCCAGATGTGGGTCCTGTGCTTCCCATGCCACTGGATTCAAGCTAGCCTGGCTGATGAGGGGTGGAACCCCGAAACCGGTCCCAGGATGCTTGTTTCCGGTCCAGTGAGGACCTGGCTTGGCAGTTCGGGCTGGACTGTTCCCATGAGTTACAGGGTCTAGACTGATTTGCATATGGCTGGGTCCAAACTGGGGTGGCATGGTGAGCAAAAAAACGATGGATTAAACCCAGATCTGTGACTGGAGGTGAGTGTCTGACAATATTCAGCATTCCGTCCATCACTTGTTGTTTTTGCTTTGTCGCCCTAAGTGAGAAGGGTATACCCAGATGTGGGTCCTGTGCTTCCCATGCCACTGGATTCAAGCTAGCCTGGCTGATGAGGGGTGGAACCCTGAAACCGGTCCCAGGATGCTTGTTTCCGGTCCAATGAGGACCTGGCTTGGCAGTTCGGGCTGGACTGTTCCCATGAGTAACAGGGTCAAGACTGATTTGCATATGGCTGGGTCCCAACTCGGGTGGCATGGTGAGCAAAAAAACGATGGATTAAACCCAGATCTGTGACTGTGGGTGAGTGTCTGACAATGTTCAGCATTCCTTCCATCACTTGTTGTTTTTGCTTTGTCTCCCTAAGTGGGAAGGGTATACCCAGACGTGGGTCCTGTGCTTCCCATGCCACTGGATTCAAGCTAGCCTGGCTGATGAGGGGTGGAACCCCGAAACCGGTCCCAGGATGCTTGTTTCCGGTCCAGTGAGGACCTGGCTTGGCAGTTCGGGCTGGACTGTTCCCATGAGGAACAGGGTCAAGACTGATTTGCATTTGGCTGGGTCCAAACTGGTGGGCAAAAAACCGATGGATTAAACCCAGATCTGTGACTGGGGGTGAGTGTCTGACAATGTTCAGCATTCCGTCCATCACTTGTTGTTTCAACTTTTCCATCATTCTCATACTTTATAGTTGTTTTTATGCCTTATCACTTTCTCAGCTCAAATAAGTCTTTAAGAACAATAGTCGTGCTCTCCTATTGCAGAAAATGCTTGTATTTGATTGTATATTAAAGTCAATGAAAACAGCGTTTAAAGAATGCGGGGAGTGTTTTAAACATCATTGCGGCTGCTTAAGCATACAAGCGAGCAAATGAAATTTATGTTGAAAATTAATGGTTAACGAGCTAGGAAATGCTTCAGAACAGTTGAAAATATGCTGTTATCAAATGTTCCACCATTTCTATACTTTGTGGTAGTTTATATGGTTTATCACTTTCTCAGCTTTAATAAGCATTTTAGGGCGATATACGTGCTCCCCCTAAGGCAGAAAATGCTAACATTTGAATCTGGATAGAAGTCAATGAAAACAGCTTTGAAATGCCGCGGGGAGTGGTTTAAACATCATTTGGTCTGCTTAAGAATAAAACCGAGCAAGTGATATTTGTCTCGGAAATTTATGGTTAATAAGCTAGGAAATGCTTTAGAACAGTGGAACATGTGCTGTTATCAACTTTTCCATCATTCTCATTCCTCATAGTTGTTTTTATGCATTATTACTTTCTCAGCTCAAATTAGACTTTAAGAGCAATAGTCGTGCTCTCCTATTGCAGAAAATGCGTGAATTTGAATCTGGGCTGAAGTCAATGAAAACTGTGTTTTAAAGGAAGCGGGGAGTGTTTTAAACACCATATGGCGTACTTTAGCATACAACCGAGCATGAGCTAGGAAATGCTTCAGAAAAGTAGAAAATGTGCTGCTATGCAATGTTCCACCATTCCTATACTTTGTGATAGTTTACATGCTTTACCACGTTCTAAGCTTAAATAAGCCTTTTAGAGCGATATACTTGCACCCCTAAAGCAGATAATGCTCTTAATTGAATCTGGATTAAAGTCAATTAAAACAGCTTTTATATGCTGCGGGGAGTGTTTTAAACATCATTTGGCCTGCTTTAGGCTGGGTGGGATTTGCATTTGGCTGGGTCCAAACTGGGGTGGCATGGTGAGCAAAAAAACATGGATTAAACCCAGATCTGTGACTGGGGGTGTGTGTCTGACAATGTTCAGCATTCCGTCCATCACTTGTTGTTTCAACTTTTCCATCATTCTCATACTTTATAGTTGTTTTTATGCCTTATCACTTTCTCAGCTCAAATAAGTCTTTAAGAACAATAGTCGTGCTCTCCTATTGCAGAATATGCTTGTATTTGATTGTATATTAAAGTCAATGAAAACAGCGTTTAAAGAATGCGGGGAGTGTTTTAAACATCATTGCGGCTGCTTAAGCATACAAGCGAGCAAATGAAATTTATGTTGAAAATTAATGGTTAACGAGCTAGGAAATGCTTCAGAACAGTTGAAAATATGCTGTTATCAAATGTTCCACCATTTCTATACTTTGTGGTAGTTTATATGGTTTATCACTTTCTCAGCTTTAATAAGCATTTTAGGGCGATATACGTGCTCCCCCTAAGGCAGAAACTGCTAACATTTGAATCTGGATAGAAGTAAATGAAAACAGCTTTGAAATGCAACGGGGAGTGGTTTAAACATCATTTGGCCTGCTTAAGAATAAAAGCGAGCAAGTGATATTTGTCTCGGAAATTTATGGTTAATAAGCTAGGAAATGCTTTAGAACAGTGGAACATGTGCTGTTATCAACTTTTCCATCATTCTCATTCCTCATAGTTGTTTTTATGCATTATTACTTTCTCAGCTCAAATTAGACCTTAAGAGCAATAGTCGTGCTCTCCTATTGCAGAAAATGCCTGAATTTGAATCTGGGCTGAAGTCAATGAAAAGAGTGTTTTAAAGGAAGCGGGGAGTGTTTTAAACACCATATGGCGTACTTTAGCATACAACCGAGCATGAGCTAGGAAATGCTTCAGAACAGTAGAAAATGTGCTGCTATGCAATGTTCCACCATTCCTATACTTTGTGATAGTTTACATGCTTTACCACGTTCTAAGCTTAAATAAGCCTTTTAGAGCGATATACTTGCACCCCTAAAGCAGATAATGCTCTTAATTGAATCTGGATTAAAGTCAATGAAAACAGCTTTTATATGCTGCGGGGAGTGTTTTAAACATCATTTGGCCTGCTTTAGGCTGGGTGGGATTTGCATATGGCTGGGTCCAAACTGGGGTGGCATGGTGAGCAAAAAAACATGGATTAAACCCAGATCTGTGACTGGGGGTGTGTGTCTGACAATGTTCAGCATTCCGTCCATCACTTGTTGTTTTTGCTTTGTCGCCCTAAGTGGGAAGGGTATACCCAGACGTGGGTCCTGTGCTTCCCATGCCACTGGATTCAAGCTAGCCTGGATGATGAGGGGTGGAACCCTGAAACCGGTCCCAGGATGCTTGTTTCCGGTCCAATGACGACCTGGCTTGGCAGTTCGGGCTGGACTGTTCCCATGAGTAACAGGGTCAAGACTGATTTGTATATGGCTGGGTCCCAACTGGGGTGGCATGGTGAGCAAAAAAACGATGGATTAAACCCAGATCTGTGACTGGGGGTGAGCGTCTGACAATGTTCAGCATTCCGTCCATCACTTGTTGTTTTTGCTTTGTCGCCCTAAGTGGGAAGGGTATACCCAGATTTGGGTCCTGTGCTTCCCATGCCACTGGATTCAAGCTAGCCTGGCTGATGAGGGGTGGAACCCCGAAACCGGTCCCAGGATGCTTGTTTCCGGTCCAGTGAGGACCTGGCTTGGCAGTTCGGGCTGGACTGTTCCCATGAGTTACAGGGTCAAGACTGTTTTGCATATGGCTGGGTCCAAACTGGGGTGGCATGGTGAGCAAAAAAACGATGGATTAAACCCAGATCTGTGACTGGGGGTGAGTGTCTGACAATGTTCAGCATTCCGTCCATCACTTGTTGTTTTTGCTTTGTCGCCCTAAGTGAGAAGGGTATACCCAGACGTGGGTCCTGTGCTTCCCATGCCACTGGATTCAAGCTAGCCTGGCTGATGAGGGGTGCAACCCTGAAACCGGTCCCAGGATGCTTGTTTACGGTCCAATGAGGACCTGGCTTGGCAGTTCGGGCTGGACTGTTCCCATGAGTAACAGGGTCAAGACTGATTTGCATATGGCTGGGTCCCAACTCGGGTGGCATGGTGAGCAAAAAAACGATGGATTAAACCAAGATCTGTGACTGTGGGTGAGTGTCTGACAATGTTCAGCATTCCTTCCATCACTTGTTGTTTTTGCTTTGTCTCCCTAAGTGGGAAGGGTATACCCAGACGTGGGTCCTGTGCTTCCCATGCCATTGGATTCAAGCTAGCCTGGCTGATGAGGGGTGATACCCCGAAACCGGTACCAGGATGCTTGTTACTGTCCAGTGAGGACCTGGCTTGGCAGTTCGGGCTGGACTGTTCCCATGAGGAACAGGGTCAAGACTGATTTGCATATGGCTGGGTCCAAACTGGGGTGGCATGATGACAAAAAAATGATGGATTAAACCCAGATCTGTGACTGGGGGTGAGTGTCTGACAATGTTCAGCATTCCGTCCATCACTTGTTGTTTTTGCTTTGTCGCCCTAAGTGGGAAGGGTATACCCAGATGTGGGTCCTGTGCTTCCCATGCCACTGGATTCAAGCTAGCCTGGCTGATGAGGGGTGGAACCCCGAAACCGGTCCCAGGATGCTTGTTTCCGGTCCAGTGAGGATCTGGCTTGGCAGTTCGGGCTGGACTGTTCCCATGAGTAACAGGGTCAAGACTGATTTGCATATGGCTGGGTCCAAACTGGGGTGGCATGGTGAGCAAAAAAACGATGGATTAAACCCAGATCTGTGACTGGGGGTTTGTGTCTGACAATGTTCAGCATTCCGTCCATCACTTGTTGTTTTTGCTTTGTCGCCCTAAGTGGGAAGGATATACCCAGACGTGGGTCCTGTGCTTCCCATGCCACTGGATTCAAGCTAGCCTGGTTGATGAGGGGTGGAATCCCAAAACCGGTCCCAGGATGCTTGTTTCCGGTCCAGTGAGGACGTGGCTTGGCAGTTCGGGCTGGACTGTTCCCATGAGGAACAGTGTCAAGACTGATTTGCATATGGCTGGGTCCAAAATGGGGTGGCATGGTGACAAAAAAATGATGGATTAAACCCAGATCTGTTTCAGGGGGTGAGTGTCTGACAATGTTCAGCATTCCGTCCATCACTTGTTGTTTTTGCTTTGTCGCCCTAAGTGGGAAGGGTATACCCAGACGTGGGTCCAGTGCTTCCCATGCCACTGGATTCAAGCTAGCCTGGCTGATGATGGGTGGAATCCCAAAACCGGTCCCAGGGTGCTTGTTTCCGGTCCAGTGAGGACCTGGCTTGGCAGTTCGGGCTGGACTGTTCCCATGAGTAACAGGGTCAAGACTGATTTGCATATGGCTGGGTCCAAACTGGGGTGGCATGGTGAACAAAAAAACGATGGATTAAATCCAGATCTGTGACTGGGGTGAGTGTCTGACAATGTTCATCATTCCTTCCATCACTTGTTGTTTTTGCTTTGTCGCCCTAAGTGGGAAGGGTATACCCAGACGTGGGTCCCGTGCTTCCCATGCCACTGGATTCAAGCTAGCCTGGCTGATGAGGGGTGATACCCCGAAAGCGGTCCCAGGATGCTTGTTTCCGGTCCAGTGAGGACCTGGCTTGGCAGTTCGGGCTGGACTGTTCCCATGAGTAACAGGGTCAAGACTGATTTGCATATGGCTGGGTCCAAACTGGGGTGGCATGGTGAGCAAAAAAACGATGGATTAAACCCAGATCTGTGACTGGGGGAGAGTGTCTGACAATGTTCAGCATTCCGTCCATCACTTGTTGTTTTTGCTTTGTCGCCCTAAGTGGGAAGGGTATACCCAATAACAGGGTCAAGACTGACTTGCATATGGCTGGGTCCAAACTGGGGTGGCATGGTGAGCAAAAAAACGATGGATTAAACCCAGATCTGTGACTGGGGGTGAGTGTCTGAAAATGTTCAGCATTCCGTCCATCAGTTGTTGTTTTTGCTTTGTCGCCCTAAGTGGGAAGGGTATACCCAGACGTGGGTCCTGTGCTTCCCATGCCACTGGATTCAAGCTAGCCTGGCTGATGAGGGGTGGAACCCCGAAAACGGTCCCAGGATGCTTGTTTCCAGTCCAGTGAGGACCTGGCTTGGCAGTTCGGGCTGGACTGTTCCCATGAGGAACAGGGTCAAGACTGATTTGCATATGGCTGGGTCCAAACTGGGGTGGCATGATGACAAAAAAATGATGGATTAAACCCAGATCTGTGAATGGGGGTGAGTGTCTGACAATGTTCAGCATTCCGTCCATCACTTGTTGTTTTTGCTTTGTCGCCCTAAGTGGGAAGGGTATACCCAGATGTGGGTCCTGTGCTTCCCATGCCACTGGATTCAAGCTAGCCTGGCTGATGAGGGGTGGAACCCCGAAACCGGTCCCAGGATGCTTGTTTCCGGTCCAGTGAGGACCTGGCTTGGCAGTTCGGGCTGGACTGTTCCCATGAGGAACAGGGTGAAGACTGATTTGCATATGGCTGGGTCCAAACTGGGGTGGCATGGTGAGCAAAAAAACGATGGATTAAACCCAGATCTGTGACTGGGGGTGAGTGTCTGACAATGTTCAGCATTCCGTCCATCACTTGTTGTTTTTGCTTTGTCGCCCTAAGTGGGAAGGGTATACCCAATAACAGGGTCAAGACTGATTTGCATATGGCTGGGTCCAAACTGGGGTGGCATGGTGAGCAAAAAAACGATGGATTAAACCCAGATCTGTGACTGGGGGTGAGTGTCTGAAAATGTTCAGCATTCCGTCCATCACTTGTTGTTTTTGCTTTGTCGCCCTAAGTGGGAAGGGTATACCCAGACGTGGGTCCTGTGCTTCCCATGCCACTGGATTCAAGCTAGCCTGGCTGATGAGGGGTGGAACCCCGAAACCGGTCCCAGGATGCTTGTTTCCGGTCCAGTGAGGACCTGCCGTGGCAGTTCGGGCTGGACTGTTCCCATGAGGAACAGGGTCAAGACTGATTTGCATATGGCTGGGTCCAAACTGGGGTGGCATGGTGAGCAAAAAAACGATGGATTAAACCCAGATCTGTGACTGGGGGTGAGTGTCTGACAAAGTTCAGCATTCCGTCCATCACTTGTTGTTTTTGCTTTGTCGCCCTAAGTGGGAAGGGTATACCCAGATGTGGGTCCCATGCTTCCCATGCCACTGGATTCAAGCTAGCCTGGCTGATGAGGGGTGGAACCCCGAAACCGGTCCCAGGATGCTTGTTTCCAGTCCAGTGAGGACCTGGCTTGTCAGTTTGGGCTGGACTGTTCCCATGAGTAACAGGGTCAAATCTGAATTGCATATGGCTGGGTCCAAACTGGGGTGGCATGGTGAGCAAAAAAACGATGGATTAATCCCAGATCTGTGACTGGGGGTGAGTGTCTGAAAATGTTCAGCATTCCGTCCATCACTTGTTGTTTTTGCTTTGTCGCCCTAAGTGGGAAGGGTATACCCAGACGTGGGTCCTGTGCTTCCCATGCCACTGGATTCAAGCTAGCCTGGCTGATGAGGGGTTGAACCCCGAAACCGGTCCCAGGATGCTTGTTTCCGGTCCAGTGAGGACCTGCCGTGGCAGTTCGGGCTGGACTGTTCCCATGAGTAACAGGGTCAAGACTGATTTGCATATGGCTGGGTCCAAACTGGGGTGGCATGGTGAACAAAAAAACGATGGATTAAATCCAGATCTGTGACTGGGGTGAGTGTCTGACAATGTTCATCATTCCTTCCATCACTTGTTGTTTTTGCTTTGTCGCCCTAAGTGGGAAGGGTATACCCAGACGTGGGTCCCGTGCTTCCCATGCCACTGGATTCAAGCTAGCCTGGCTGATGAGGGGTGATACCCCGAAAGCGGTCCCAGGATGCTTGTTTCCGGTCCAGTGAGGACCTGGCTTGGCAGTTCGGGCTGGACTGTTCCCATGAGTAACAGGGTCAAGACTGATTTGCATATGGCTGGGTCCAAACTGGGGTGGCATGGTGAGCAAAAAAACGATGGATTAAACCCAGATCTGTGACTGGGGGAGAGTGTCTGACAATGTTCAGCATTCCGTCCATCACTTGTTGTTTTTGCTTTGTCGCCCTAAGTGGGAAGGGTATACCCAATAACAGGGTCAAGACTGACTTGCATATGGCTGGGTCCAAACTGGGGTGGCATGGTGAGCAAAAAAACGATGGATTAAACCCAGATCTGTGACTGGGGGTGAGTGTCTGAAAATGTTCAGCATTCCGTCCATCACTTGTTGTTTTTGCTTTGTCGCCCTAAGTGGGAAGGGTATACCCAGACGTGGGTCCTGTGCTTCCCATGCCACTGGATTCAAGCTAGCCTGGCTGATGAGGGGTGGAACCCCGAAAACGGTCCCAGGATGCTTGTTTCCAGTCCAGTGAGGACCTGGCTTGGCAGTTCGGGCTGGACTGTTCCCATGAGGAACAGGGTCAAGACTGATTTGCATATGGCTGGGTCCAAACTGGGGTGGCATGATGACAAAAAAATGATGGATTAAACCCAGATCTGTGAATGGGGGTGAGTGTCTGACAATGTTCAGCATTCCGTCCATCACTTGTTGTTTTTGCTTTGTCGCCCTAAGTGGGAAGGGTATACCCAGATGTGGGTCCTGTGCTTCCCATGCCACTGGATTCAAGCTAGCCTGGCTGATGAGGGGTGGAACCCCGAAACCGGTCCCAGGATGCTTGTTTCCGGTCCAGTGAGGACCTGGCTTGGCAGTTCGGGCTGGACTGTTCCCATGAGGAACAGGGTGAAGACTGATTTGCATATGGCTGGGTCCAAACTGGGGTGGCATGGTGAGCAAAAAAACGATGGATTAAACCCAGATCTGTGACTGGGGGTGAGTGTCTGACAATGTTCAGCATTCCGTCCATCACTTGTTGTTTTTGCTTTGTCGCCCTAAGTGGGAAGGGTATACCCAATAACAGGGTCAAGACTGATTTGCATATGGCTGGGTCCAAACTGGGGTGGCATGGTGAGCAAAAAAACGATGGATTAAACCCAGATCTGTGACTGGGGGTGAGTGTCTGAAAATGTTCAGCATTCCGTCCATCACTTGTTGTTTTTGCTTTGTCGCCCTAAGTGGGAAGGGTATACCCAGACGTGGGTCCTGTGCTTCCCATGCCACTGGATTCAAGCTAGCCTGGCTGATGAGGGGTGGAACCCCGAAACCGGTCCCAGGATGCTTGTTTCCGGTCCAGTGAGGACCTGCCGTGGCAGTTCGGGCTGGACTGTTCCCATGAGGAACAGGGTCAAGACTGATTTGCATATGGCTGGGTCCAAACTGGGGTGGCATGGTGAGCAAAAAAACGATGGATTAAACCCAGATCTGTGACTGGGGGTGAGTGTCTGACAAAGTTCAGCATTCCGTCCATCACTTGTTGTTTTTGCTTTGTCGCCCTAAGTGGGAAGGGTATACCCAGATGTGGGTCCCATGCTTCCCATGCCACTGGATTCAAGCTAGCCTGGCTGATGAGGGGTGGAACCCCGAAACCGGTCCCAGGATGCTTGTTTCCAGTCCAGTGAGGACCTGGCTTGTCAGTTTGGGCTGGACTGTTCCCATGAGTAACAGGGTCAAATCTGAATTGCATATGGCTGGGTCCAAACTGGGGTGGCATGGTGAGCAAAAAAACGATGGATTAATCCCAGATCTGTGACTGGGGGTGAGTGTCTGAAAATGTTCAGCATTCCGTCCATCACTTGTTGTTTTTGCTTTGTCGCCCTAAGTGGGAAGGGTATACCCAGACGTGGGTCCTGTGCTTCCCATGCCACTGGATTCAAGCTAGCCTGGCTGATGAGGGGTTGAACCCCGAAACCGGTCCCAGGATGCTTGTTTCCGGTCCAGTGAGGACCTGCCGTGGCAGTTCGGGCTGGACTGTTCCCATGAGGAACAGGGTCAAGACTGATTTGCATATGGCTGGGTCCAAACTGGGGTGGCATGGTGAGCAAAAAAACGATGGATTAAACCCAGATCTGTGACTGGGGGTGAGTGTCTGACAAAGTTCAGCATTCCGTCCATCACTTGTTGTTTTTGCTTTGTCGCCCTAAGTGGGAAGGGTATACCCAGATGTGGGTCCCGTGCTTCCCATGCCACTGGATTCAAGCTAGCCTGGCTGATGAGGGGTGGAACCCCGAAACCGGTCCCAGGATGCTTGTTTCCAGTCCAGTGAGGACCTGGCTTGTCAGTTTGGGCTGGACTGTTCCCATGAGTAACAGGGTCAAATCTGATTTGCATATGGCTGGGTCCAAATTGGGGTGGCATGGTGAGCAAAAAAACGATGGATTAAACCCAGATCTGTGACTGGGGGTGAGTGTCTGACAATGTTCAGCATTCCGTCCATCACTTGTTGTTTTTGCTTTGTCGCCCTAAGTGAGAAGGGTATAGCCAGATGTGGGTCCTGTGCTTCCCATGCCACTGGATTCAAGCTAGCCTGGCTGATGAGGGGTGGAACCCTGAAACCGGTCCCAGGATGCTTGTTTCCGGTCCAATGAGGACCTGGCTTGGCAGTTCGGGCTGGACTGTTCCCATGAGTAACAGGGTCAAGACTGATTTGCATATGGCTGGGTCCAAACTGGGGTGGCATGGTGAGCAAAAAAACGATGGATTAAACCCAGATCTGTGACTGGGGGTGAGTGTCTGACAATGTTCAGCATTCCGTCCATCACTTGTTGTTTTTGCTTTGTCGCCCTAAGTGGGAAGGGTATACCCAGACGTGGGTCCCGTGCTTCCCATGCCACTGGAGTCAAGCTAGCCTGGCTGATGAGGGGTGATACCCCGAAAACGGTCCCAGGATGCTTTTTTCCGGTCCAGTGAGGACCTGGCGTGGCAGTTCGGACTGGACTGTTCCCATGAGGAACAGGGTCAAGACTGATTTGCATATGGCTGGGTCCAAACTGGGGTGGCATGGTGAACAAAAAAATGATCGATTAAACGCAGATCTGTGACTGGGGGTGAGTGTCTGACAATGTTCAGCATTCCGTCCATCACTTATTGTTTTTGCTTTGTCGCCCTAAGTGGGAAGGGTATACCTACACGTGGGTCCTGTGCTTTCCATGCCACTGGATTCAAGCTAGCCTGGCTGATGAGAGGTGGAACCCCGAAACCGGTCCCAGGATGCTTGTTTCCGGTCCAGTGAGGACCTGGCTTGGCAGTGCGGGCTGGACTGTTCCCATGAGGAACAGGGTCAAGACTGATTTGCATTTGGCTGGGTCCAAACTGGTGGGCAAAAAACCGATGGATTAAACCCAGATCTGTGACTGGGGGTGAGTGTCTGACAATGTTCAGCATTCCGTCCATCACTTGTTGTTTCAACTTTTCCATCATTCTCATACTTTATAGTTGTTTTTATGCCTTATCACTTTCTCAGCTCAAATAAGTCTTTAAGAACAATAGTCGTGCTCTCCTATTGCAGAAAATGCTTGTATTTGATTGTATATTAAAGTCAATGAAAACAGCGTTTAAAGAATGCGGGGAGTATTTTAAACATCATTGCGGCTGCTTAAGCATACAAGCGAGCAAATGAAATTTATGTTGAAAATTAATGGTTAACGAGCTAGGAAATGCTTCAGAACAGTGGAAAATATGCTGTTATCAAATGTTCCACCATTTCTATACTTTGTGGTAGTTTATATGGTTTATCACTTTCTCAGCTTTAATAAGCATTTTAGGGCGATATACGTGCTTCCCCTAAGGCAGAAAATGCTAACATTTGAATCTGGATAGAAGTCAATGAAAACAGCTTTGAAATGCCGCGGGGAGTGGTTTAAACATCATTTGGTCTGCTTAAGAATAAAACCGAGCAAGTGATATTTGTCTCGGAAATTTATGGTTAATAAGCTAGGAAATGCTTTAGAACAGTGGAACATGTGCTGTTATCAACTTTTCCATCATTCTCATTCCTCATAGTTGTTTTTATGCATTATTACTTTCTCAGCTCAAATTAGACTTTAAGAGCAATAGTCGTGCTCTCCTATTGCAGAAAATGCGTGAATTTGAATCTGGGCTGAAGTCAATGAAAACTGTGTTTTAAAGGAAGCGGGGAGTGTTTTAAACACCATATGGCGTACTTTAGCATACAACCGAGCATGAGCTAGGAAATGCTTCAAAAAGTAGAAAATGTGCTGCTATGCAATGTTCCACCATTCCTATACTTTGTGATAGTTTACATGCTTTACCACGTTCTAAGCTTAAATAAGCCTTTTAGAGCGATATACTTGCACCCCTAAAGCAGATAATGCTCTTAATTGAATCTGGATTAAAGTCAATGAAAACAGCTTTTATATGCTGCGGGGAGTGTTTTAAACATCATTTGGCCTGCTTTAGGCTGGGTGGGATTTGCATTTGGCTGGGTCCAAACTGGGGTGGCATGGTGAGCAAAAAAACATGGATTAAACCCAGATCTGTGACTGGGGGTGTGTGTCTGACAATGTTCAGCATTCCGTCCATCACTTGTTGTTTCAACTTTTCCATCATTCTCATACTTTATAGTTGTTTTTATGCCTTATCACTTTCTCAGCTCAAATAAGTCTTTAAGAACAATAGTCGTGCTCTCCTATTGCAGAAAATGCTTGTATTTGATTGTATATTAAAGTCAATGAAAACAGCGTTTAAAGAATGCGGGGAGTGTTTTAAACATCATTGCGGCTGCTTAAGCATACAAGCGAGCAAATGAAATTTATGTTGAAAATTAATGGTTAACGAGCTAGGAAATGCTTCAGAACAGTTGAAAATATGCTGTTATCAAATGTTCCACCATTTCTATACTTTGTGGTAGTTTATATGGTTTATCACTTTCTCAGCTTTAATAAGCATTTTAGGGCGATATACGTGCTCCCCCTAAGGCAGAAACTGCTAACATTTGAATCTGGATAGAAGTAAATGAAAACAGCTTTGAAATGCAACGGGGAGTGGTTTAAACATCATTTGGCCTGCTTAAGAATAAAAGCGAGCAAGTGATATTTGTCTCGGAAATTTATGGTTAATAAGCTAGGAAATGCTTTAGAACAGTGGAACATGTGCTGTTATCAACTTTTCCATCATTCTCAGTCCTCATAGTTGTTTTTATGCATTATTACTTTCTCAGCTCAAATTAGACCTTAAGAGCAATAGTCGTGCTCTCTTATTGCAGAAAATGCCTGAATTTGAATCTGGGCTGAAGTCAATGAAAAGAGTGTTTTAAAGGAAGCGGGGAGTGTTTTAAACACCATATGGCGTACTTTAGCATACAACCGAGCATGAGCTAGGAAATGCTTCAGAACAGTAGAAAATGTGCTGCTATGCAATGTTCCACAATTCCTATACTTTGTGATAGTTTACATGCTTTACCACGTTCTAAGCTTAAATAAGCCTTTTAGAGCGATATACTTGCACCCCTAAAGCAGATAATGCTCTTAATTGAATCTGGATTAAAGTCAATGAAAACAGCTTTTATATGCTGCGGGGAGTGTTTTAAACATCATTTGGCCTGCTTTAGGCTGGGTGGGATTTGCATATGGCTGGGTCCAAACTGGGGTGGCATGGTGAGCAAAAAAACATGGATTAAACCCAGATCTGTGACTGGGGGTGTGTGTTTGACAATGTTCAGCATTCCGTCCATCACTTGTTGTTTTTGCTTTGTCGCCCTAAGTGGGAAGGGTATACCCAGACGTGGGTCCTGTGCTTCCCATGCCACTGGATTCAAGCTAGCCTGGATGATGAGGGGTGGAACCCTGAAACCGGTCCCAGGATGCTTGTTTCCGGTCCAATGACGACCTGGCTTGGCAGTTCGGGCTGGACTGTTCCCATGAGTAACAGGGTCAAGACTGATTTGTATATGGCTGGGTCCCAACTGGGGTGGCATGGTGAGCAAAAAAACGATGGATTAAACCCAGATCTGTGACTGGGGGTGAGCGTCTGACAATGTTCAGCATTCCGTCCATCACTTGTTGTTTTTGCTTTGTTGCCCTAAGTGGGAAGGGTATACCCAGATTTGGGTCCTGTGCTTCCCATGCCACTGGATTCAAGCTAGCCTGGCTGATGAGGGGTGGAACCCCGAAACCGGTCCCAGGATGCTTGTTTCCGGTCCAGTGAGGACCTGGCTTGGCAGTTCGGGCTGGACTGTTCCCATGAGTTACAGGGTCAAGACTGTTTTGCATATGGCTGGGTCCAAACTGGGGTGGCATGGTGAGCAAAAAAACGATGGATTAAACCCAGATCTGTGACTGGGGGTGAGTGTCTGACAATGTTAAGCATTCCGTCCATCACTTGTTGTTTTTGCTTTGTCGCCCTAAGTGAGAAGGGTATACCCAGACGTGGGTCCTGTGCTTCCCATGCCACTGGATTCAAGCTAGCCTGGCTGATGAGGGGTGCAACCCTGAAACCGGTCCCAGGATGCTTGTTTCCGGTCCAATGAGGACCTGGCTTGGCAGTTCGGGCTGGACTGTTCCCATGAGTAACAGGGTCAAGACTGATTTGCATATGGCTGGGTCCCAACTCGGGTGGCATGGTGAGCAAAAAAACGATGGATTAAACCCAGATCTGTGACTGTGGGTGAGTGTCTGACAATGTTCAGCATTCCTTCCATCACTTGTTGTTTTTGCTTTGTCTCCCTAAGTGGGAAGGGTATACCCAGACGTGGGTCCTGTGCTTCCCATGCCACTGGATTCAAGCTAGCCTGGCTGATGAGGGGTGATACCCCGAAACCGGTACCAGGATGCTTGTTACTGTCCAGTGAGGACCTGGCTTGGCAGTTCGGGCTGGACTGTTCCCATGAGGAACAGGGTCAAGACTGATTTGCATATGGCTGGGTCCAAACTGGGGTGGCATGATGACAAAAAAATGATGGATTAAACCCAGATCTGTGACTGGGGGTGAGTGTCTGACAATGTTCAGCATTCCGTCCATCACTTGTTGTTTTTGCTTTGTCGCCCTAAGTGGGAAGGGTATACCCAGATGTGGGTCCTGTGCTTCCCATGCCACTGGATTCAAGCTAGCCTGGCTGATGAGGGGTGGAACCCCGAAACCGGTCCCAGGATGCTTGTTTCCGGTCCAGTGAGGATCTGGCTTGGCAGTTCGGGCTGGACTGTTCCCATTAGTAACAGGGTCAAGACTGATTTGCATATGGCTGGGTCCAAACTGGGGTGGCATGGTGAGCAAAAAAACGATGGATTAAACCCAGATCTGTGACTGGGGGTTTGTGTCTGACAATGTTCAGCATTCCGTCCATCACTTGTTGTTTTTGCTTTGTCGCCCTAAGTGGGAAGGGTATACCCAGACGTGGGTCCTGTGCTTCCCATGCCACTGGATTCAAGCTAGCCTGGTTGATGAGGGGTGGAATCCCAAAACCGGTCCCAGGATGCTTGTTTCCGGTCCAGTGAGGACGTGGCTTGGCAGTTCGGGCTGGACTGTTCCCATGAGGAACAGTGTCAAGACTGATTTGCATATGGCTGGGTCCAAAATGGGGTGGCATGGTGACAAAAAAATGATGGATTAAACCCAGATCTGTTACAGGGGGTGAGTGTCTGACAATGTTCAGCATTCCGTCCATCACTTGTTGTTTTTGCTTTGTCGCCCTAAGTGGGAAGGGTATACCCAGACGTGGGTCCACTGCTTCCCATGCCACTGGATTCAAGCTAGCCTGGCTGATGATGGGTGGAATCCCAAAACCGGTCCCAGGGTGCTTGTTTCCGGTCCAGTGAGGACCTGGCTTGGCAGTTCGGGCTGGACTGTTCCCATGAGTAACAGGGTCAAGACTGATTTGCATATGGCTGGGTCCAAACTGGGGTGGCATGGTGAACAAAAAAACGATGGATTAAATCCAGATCTGTGACTGGGGTGAGTGTCTGACAATGTTCATCATTCCTTCCATCACTTGTTGTTTTTGCTTTGTCGCCCTAAGTGGGAAGGGTATACCCAGACGTGGGTCCCGTGCTTCCCATGCCACTGGATTCAAGCTAGCCTGGCTGATGAGGGGTGATACCCCGAAAGCGGTCCCAGGATGCTTGTTTCCGGTCCAGTGAGGACCTGGCTTGGCAGTTCGGGCTGGACTGTTCCCATGAGTAACAGGGTCAAGACTGATTTGCATATGGCTGGGTCCAAACTGGGGTGGCACGGTGAGCAAAAAAACGATGAATTAAACCCAGATCTGTGACTGGGGGTGAGTGTCTGACAATGTTCAGCATTCCGTCCATCACTTGTTGTTTTTGCTTTGTCGCCCTAAGTGGGAAGGGTATACCCAATAACAGGGTCAAGACTGATTTGCATATGGCTGGGTCCAAACTGGGGTGGCATGGTGAGCAAAAAAACGATGGATTAAACCCAGATCTGTGACTGGGGGTGAGTGTCTGAAAATGTTCAGCATTCCGTCCATCACTTGTTGTTTTTGCTTTGTCGCCCTAAGTGGGAAGGGTATACCCAGACGTGGGTCCTGTGCTTCCCATGCCACTGGATTCAAGCTAGCCTGGCTGATGAGGGGTGGAACCCCGAAAACGGTCCCAGGATGCTTGTTTCCAGTCCAGTGAGGACCTGGCTTGGCAGTTCGGGCTGGACTGTTCCCATGAGGAACAGGGTCAAGACTGATTTGCATATGGCTGGGTCCAAACTGGGGTGGCATGATGACAAAAAAATGATGGATTAAACCCAGATCTGTGACTGGGGGTGAGTGTCTGACAATGTTCAGCATTCCGTCCATCACTTGTTGTTTTTGCTTTGTCGCCCTAAGTGGGAAGGGTATACCCAGATGTGGGTCCTGTGCTTCCCATGCCACTGGATTCAAGCTAGCCTGGCTGATGAGGGGTGGAACCCCGAAACCGGTCCCAGGATGCTTGTTTCCGGTCCAGTGAGGACCTGGCTTGGCAGTTCGGGCTGGACTGTTCCCATGAGGAACAGGGTGAAGACTGATTTGCATATGGCTGGGTCCAAACTGGGGTGGCATGGTGAGCAAAAAAACGATGGATTAAACCCAGATCTGTGACTGGGGGTGAGTGTCTGACAATGTTCAGCATTCCGTCCATCACTTGTTGTTTTTGCTTTGTCGCCCTAAGTGGGAAGGGTATACCCAATAACAGGGTCAAGACTGATTTGCATATGGCTGGGTCCAAACTGGGGTGGCATGGTGAGCAAAAAAACGATGGATTAAACCCAGATCTGTGACTGGGGGTGAGTGTCTGAAAATGTTCAGCATTCCGTCCATCACTTGTTGTTTTTGCTTTGTCGCCCTAAGTGGGAAGGGTATACCCAGACGTGGGTCCTGTGCTTCCCATGCCACTGGATTCAAGCTAGCCTGGCTGATGAGGGGTGGAACCCCGAAACCGGTCCCAGGATGCTTGCTTCCGGTCCAGTGAGGACCTGCCGTGGCAGTTCGGGCTGGACTGTTCCCATGAGGAACAGGGTCAAGACTGATTTGCATATGGCTGGGTCCAAACTGGGGTGGCATGGTGAGCAAAAAAACGATGGATTAAACCCAGATCTGTGACTGGGGGTGAGTGTCTGACAAAGTTCAGCATTCCGTCCATCACTTGTTGTTTTTGCTTTGTCGCCCTAAGTGGGAAGGGTATACCCAGATGTGGGTCCCATGCTTCCCATGCCACTGGATTCAAGCTAGCCTGGCTGATGAGGGGTGGAACCCCGAAACCGGTCCCAGGATGCTTGTTTCCAGTCCAGTGAGGACCTGGCTTGTCAGTTTGGGCTGGACTGTTCCCATGAGTAACAGGGTCAAATCTGATTTGCATATGGCTGGGTCCAAATTGGGGTGGCATGGTGAGCAAAAAAACGATGGATTAAACCCAGATCTGTGACTGGGGGTGAGTGTCTGACAATGTTCAGCATTCCGTCCATCACTTGTTGTTTTTGCTTTGTCGCCCTAAGTGGGAAGGGTATACCCAGACGTGGGTCCTGTGCTTCCCATGCCACTGGATTCAAGCTAGCCTGGCTGATGAGGGGTGGAACCCTGAAACCGGTCCCAGGATGCTTATTTCCGGTCCAATGACGACCTGGCTTGGCAGTTCGGGCTGGACTGTTCCCATGAGGAACAGGGTCAAGACTGATTTGTATATGGCTGGGTCCCAACTGGGGTGGCATGGTGAGCAAAAAAACGATGGATTAAACCCAGATCTGTGACTGGGGGTGAGTGTCTGACAATGTTCAGCATTCCTTCCATCACTTGTTGTTTTTGCTTTGTCGCCCTAAGTGGGAAGGGTATACCCAGACGTGGGTCCCGTGCTTCCCATGCCACTGGATTCAAGCTAGCCTGGCTGATGAGGGGTGGAACCCCGAAACCGGTCCCAGGATGCTTGTTTCCAGTCCAGTGAGGACCTGGCTTGTCAGTTTGGGCTGGACTGTTCCCATGAGTAACAGGGTCAAATCTGATTTGCATATGGCTGGGTCCAAATTGGGGTGGCATGGTGAGCAAAAAAACGATGGATTAAACCCAGATCTGTGACTGTGGGTGAGTGTCTGACAATGTTCAGCATTCCTTCCATCACTTGTTGTTTTTGCTTTGTCTCCCTAAGTGGGAAGGGTATACCCAGACGTGGGTCCTGTGCTTCCCATGCCACTGGATTCAAGCTAGCCTGGCTGATGAGGGGTGATACCCCGAAACCGGTACCAGGATGCTTGTTACTGTCCAGTGAGGACCTGGCTTGGCAGTTCGGGCTGGACTGTTCCCATGAGGAACAGGGTCAAGACTGATTTGCATATGGCTGGGTCCAAACTGGGGTGGCATGATGACAAAAAAATGATGGATTAAACCCAGATCTGTGACTGGGGGTGAGTGTCTGACAATGTTCAGCATTCCGTCCATCACTTGTTGTTTTTGCTTTGTCGCCCTAAGTGGGAAGGGTATACCCAGATGTGGGTCCTGTGCTTCCCATGCCACTGGATTCAAGCTAGCCTGGCTGATGAGGGGTGGAACCCCGAAACCGGTCCCAGGATGCTTGTTTCCGGTCCAGTGAGGATCTGGCTTGGCAGTTCGGGCTGGACTGTTCCCATTAGTAACAGGGTCAAGACTGATTTGCATATGGCTGGGTCCAAACTGGGGTGGCATGGTGAGCAAAAAAACGATGGATTAAACCCAGATCTGTGACTGGGGGTTTGTGTCTGACAATGTTCAGCATTCCGTCCATCACTTGTTGTTTTTGCTTTGTCGCCCTAAGTGGGAAGGGTATACCCAGACGTGGGTCCTGTGCTTCCCATGCCACTGGATTCAAGCTAGCCTGGTTGATGAGGGGTGGAATCCCAAAACCGGTCCCAGGATGCTTGTTTCCGGTCCAGTGAGGACGTGGCTTGGCAGTTCGGGCTGGACTGTTCCCATGAGGAACAGTGTCAAGACTGATTTGCATATGGCTGGGTCCAAAATGGGGTGGCATGGTGACAAAAAAATGATGGATTAAACCCAGATCTGTTACAGGGGGTGAGTGTCTGACAATGTTCAGCATTCCGTCCATCACTTGTTGTTTTTGCTTTGTCGCCCTAAGTGGGAAGGGTATACCCAGACGTGGGTCCACTGCTTCCCATGCCACTGGATTCAAGCTAGCCTGGCTGATGATGGGTGGAATCCCAAAACCGGTCCCAGGGTGCTTGTTTCCGGTCCAGTGAGGACCTGGCTTGGCAGTTCGGGCTGGACTGTTCCCATGAGTAACAGGGTCAAGACTGATTTGCATATGGCTGGGTCCAAACTGGGGTGGCATGGTGAACAAAAAAACGATGGATTAAATCCAGATCTGTGACTGGGGTGAGTGTCTGACAATGTTCATCATTCCTTCCATCACTTGTTGTTTTTGCTTTGTCGCCCTAAGTGGGAAGGGTATACCCAGACGTGGGTCCCGTGCTTCCCATGCCACTGGATTCAAGCTAGCCTGGCTGATGAGGGGTGATACCCCGAAAGCGGTCCCAGGATGCTTGTTTCCGGTCCAGTGAGGACCTGGCTTGGCAGTTCGGGCTGGACTGTTCCCATGAGTAACAGGGTCAAGACTGATTTGCATATGGCTGGGTCCAAACTGGGGTGGCACGGTGAGCAAAAAAACGATGAATTAAACCCAGATCTGTGACTGGGGGTGAGTGTCTGACAATGTTCAGCATTCCGTCCATCACTTGTTGTTTTTGCTTTGTCGCCCTAAGTGGGAAGGGTATACCCAATAACAGGGTCAAGACTGATTTGCATATGGCTGGGTCCAAACTGGGGTGGCATGGTGAGCAAAAAAACGATGGATTAAACCCAGATCTGTGACTGGGGGTGAGTGTCTGAAAATGTTCAGCATTCCGTCCATCACTTGTTGTTTTTGCTTTGTCGCCCTAAGTGGGAAGGGTATACCCAGACGTGGGTCCTGTGCTTCCCATGCCACTGGATTCAAGCTAGCCTGGCTGATGAGGGGTGGAACCCCGAAAACGGTCCCAGGATGCTTGTTTCCAGTCCAGTGAGGACCTGGCTTGGCAGTTCGGGCTGGACTGTTCCCATGAGGAACAGGGTCAAGACTGATTTGCATATGGCTGGGTCCAAACTGGGGTGGCATGATGACAAAAAAATGATGGATTAAACCCAGATCTGTGACTGGGGGTGAGTGTCTGACAATGTTCAGCATTCCGTCCATCACTTGTTGTTTTTGCTTTGTCGCCCTAAGTGGGAAGGGTATACCCAGATGTGGGTCCTGTGCTTCCCATGCCACTGGATTCAAGCTAGCCTGGCTGATGAGGGGTGGAACCCCGAAACCGGTCCCAGGATGCTTGTTTCCGGTCCAGTGAGGACCTGGCTTGGCAGTTCGGGCTGGACTGTTCCCATGAGGAACAGGGTGAAGACTGATTTGCATATGGCTGGGTCCAAACTGGGGTGGCATGGTGAGCAAAAAAACGATGGATTAAACCCAGATCTGTGACTGGGGGTGAGTGTCTGACAATGTTCAGCATTCCGTCCATCACTTGTTGTTTTTGCTTTGTCGCCCTAAGTGGGAAGGGTATACCCAATAACAGGGTCAAGACTGATTTGCATATGGCTGGGTCCAAACTGGGGTGGCATGGTGAGCAAAAAAACGATGGATTAAACCCAGATCTGTGACTGGGGGTGAGTGTCTGAAAATGTTCAGCATTCCGTCCATCACTTGTTGTTTTTGCTTTGTCGCCCTAAGTGGGAAGGGTATACCCAGACGTGGGTCCTGTGCTTCCCATGCCACTGGATTCAAGCTAGCCTGGCTGATGAGGGGTGGAACCCCGAAACCGGTCCCAGGATGCTTGCTTCCGGTCCAGTGAGGACCTGCCGTGGCAGTTCGGGCTGGACTGTTCCCATGAGGAACAGGGTCAAGACTGATTTGCATATGGCTGGGTCCAAACTGGGGTGGCATGGTGAGCAAAAAAACGATGGATTAAACCCAGATCTGTGACTGGGGGTGAGTGTCTGACAAAGTTCAGCATTCCGTCCATCACTTGTTGTTTTTGCTTTGTCGCCCTAAGTGGGAAGGGTATACCCAGATGTGGGTCCCATGCTTCCCATGCCACTGGATTCAAGCTAGCCTGGCTGATGAGGGGTGGAACCCCGAAACCGGTCCCAGGATGCTTGTTTCCAGTCCAGTGAGGACCTGGCTTGTCAGTTTGGGCTGGACTGTTCCCATGAGTAACAGGGTCAAATCTGATTTGCATATGGCTGGGTCCAAATTGGGGTGGCATGGTGAGCAAAAAAACGATGGATTAAACCCAGATCTGTGACTGGGGGTGAGTGTCTGACAATGTTCAGCATTCCGTCCATCACTTGTTGTTTTTGCTTTGTCGCCCTAAGTGGGAAGGGTATACCCAGACGTGGGTCCTGTGCTTCCCATGCCACTGGATTCAAGCTAGCCTGGCTGATGAGGGGTGGAACCCTGAAACCGGTCCCAGGATGCTTATTTCCGGTCCAATGACGACCTGGCTTGGCAGTTCGGGCTGGACTGTTCCCATGAGGAACAGGGTCAAGACTGATTTGTATATGGCTGGGTCCCAACTGGGGTGGCATGGTGAGCAAAAAAACGATGGATTAAACCCAGATCTGTGACTGGGGGTGAGTGTCTGACAATGTTCAGCATTCCTTCCATCACTTGTTGTTTTTGCTTTGTCGCCCTAAGTGGGAAGGGTATACCCAGACGTGGGTCCCGTGCTTCCCATGCCACTGGATTCAAGCTAGCCTGGCTGATGAGGGGTGATACCCCGAAACCGGTCCCAGGATGCTTGTTTCCGGTCCAGTGAGGACCTGGCTTGGCAGTTCGGGCTGGACTGTTCCCATGAGGAACAGGGTCAAGACTGATTTGCATATGTCTGGGTCCAAACTGGGGTGGCATGATGACAAAAAAATGATGGATTAAACCCAGATCTGTGACTGGGGGTGAGCGTCTGACAATGTTCAGCATTCCGTCCATCACTTGTTGTTTTTGCTTTGTCGCCCTAAGTGGGAAGGGTATACCCAGATGTGGGTCCTGTGCTTCCCATGCCACTGGATTCAAGCTAGCCTGGCTGATGAGGGGTGGAACCCCGAAACCGGTCCCAGGATGCTTGTTTCCGGTCCAGTGAGGACCTGGCTTGGCAGTTGGGGCTGGACTGTTCCCATGAGTTACAGGGTCAAGACTGATTTGCATATGGCTGGGTCCAAACTGGGGTGGCATGGTGAGCAAAAAAACGATGGATTAAACCCAGATCTGTGACTGGGGGTGAGTGTCTGACAATATTCAGCATTCCGTCCATCACTTGTTGTTTTTGCTTTGTCGCCCTAAGTGAGAAGGGTATACCCAGATGTGGGTCCTGTGCTTCCCATGCCACTGGATTCAAGCTAGCCTGGCTGATGAGGGGTGGAACCCCGAAACCGGTCCCAGGATGCTTGTTTCCGGTCCAGTGAGGATCTGGCTTGGCAGTTCGGGCTGGACTGTTCCCATGAGTAACAGGGTCAAGACTGATTTGCATATGGCTGGGTCCAAACTGGGGTGGCATGGTGAGCAAAAAAACGATGGATTAAACCCAGATCTGTGACTGGGGGTTTGTGTCTGACAATGTTCAGCATTCCGTCCATCACTTGTTGTTTTTGCTTTGTCGCCCTAAGTGGGAAGGGTATACCCAGACGTGGGTCCTGTGCTTCCCATGCCACTGGATTCAAGCTAGCCTGGTTGATGAGGGGTGGAATCCCAAAACCGGTCCCAGGATGCTTGTTTCCGGTCCAGTGAGGACGTGGCTTGGCAGTTCGGGCTGGACTGTTCCCATGAGGAACAGTGTCAAGACTGATTTGCATATGGCTGGGTCCAAAATGGGGTGGCATGGTGACAAAAAAATGATGGATTAAACCCAGATCTGTTACAGGGGGTGAGTGTCTGACAATGTTCAGCATTCCGTCCATCACTTGTTGTTTTTGCTTTGTCGCCCTAAGTGGGAAGGGTATACCCAGACGTGGGTCCAGTGCTTCCCATGCCACTGGATTCAAGCTAGCCTGGCTGATGATGGGTGGAATCCCAAAACCGGTCCCAGGGTGCTTGTTTCCGGTCCAGTGAGGACCTGGCTTGGCAGTTCGGGCTGGACTGTTCCCATGAGTAACAGGGTCAAGACTGATTTGCATATGGCTGGGTCCAAACTGGGGTGGCATGGTGAACAAAAAAACGATGGATTAAATCCAGATCTGTGACTGGGGTGAGTGTCTGACAATGTTCATCATTCCTTCCATCACTTGTTGTTTTTGCTTTGTCGCCCTAAGTGGGAAGGGTATACCCAGACGTGGGTCCCGTGCTTCCCATGCCACTGGATTCAAGCTAGCCTGGCTGATGAGGGGTGATACCCCGAAAGCGGTCCCTGGATGCTTGTTTCCGGTCCAGTGAGGACCTGGCTTGGCAGTTCGGGCTGGACTGTTCCCATGAGTAACAGGGTCAAGACTGATTTGCATATGGCTGGGTCCAAACTGGGGTGGCATGGTGAGCAAAAAAACGATGGATTAAACCCAGATCTGTGACTGGGGGTGAGTGTCTGACAATGTTCAGCATTCCGTCCATCACTTGTTGTTTTTGCTTTGTCGCCCTAAGTGGGAAGGGTATACCCAATAACAGGGTCAAGACTGATTTGCATATGGCTGGGTCCAAACTGGGGTGGCATGGTGAGCAAAAAAACGATGGATTAAACCCAGATCTGTGACTGGGGGTGAGTGTCTGAAAATGTTCAGCATTCCGTCCATCACTTGTTGTTTTTGCTTTGTCGCCCTAAGTGGGAAGGGTATACCCAGACGTGGGTCCTGTGCTTCCCATGCCACTGGATTCAAGCTAGCCTGGCTGATGAGGGGTGGAACCCCGAAAACGGACCCAAGGATGCTTGTTTCCAGTCCAGTGAGGACCTGGCTTGGCAGTTCGGGCTGGACTGTTCCCATGAGGAACAGGGTCAAGACTGATTTGCATATGGCTGGGTCCAAACTGGGGTGGCATGATGACAAAAAAATGATGGATTAAACCCAGATCTGTGACTGGGGGTGAGTGTCTGACAATGTTCAGCATTCCGTCCATCACTTGTTGTTTTTGCTTTGTCGCCCTAAGTGGGAAGGGTATACCCAGATGTGGGTCCTGTGCTTCCCATGCCACTGGATTCAAGCTAGCCTGGCTGATGAGGGGTGGAACCCCGAAACCGGTCCCAGGATGCTTGTTTCCGGTCCAGTGAGGACCTGGCTTGGCAGTTCGGGCTGGACTGTTCCCATGAGGAACAGGGTGAAGACTGATTTGCATATGGCTGGGTCCAAACTGGGGTGGCATGGTGAGCAAAAAAACGATGGATTAAACCCAGATCTGTGACTGGGGGTGAGTGTCTGACAATGTTCAGCATTCCGTCCATCACTTGTTGTTTTTGCTTTGTCGCCCTAAGTGGGAAGGGTATACCCAATAACAGGGTCAAGACTGATTTGCATATGGCTGGGTCCAAACTGGGGTGGCATGGTGAGCAAAAAAACGATGGATTAAACCCAGATCTGTGACTGGGGGTGAGTGTCTGAAAATGTTCAGCATTCCGTCCATCACTTGTTGTTTTTGCTTTGTCGCCCTAAGTGGGAAGGGTATACCCAGACGTGGGTCCTGTGCTTCCCATGCCACTGGATTCAAGCTAGCCTGGCTGATGAGGGGTGGAACCCCGAAACCGGTCCCAGGATGCTTGCTTCCGGTCCAGTGAGGACCTGCCGTGGCAGTTCGGGCTGGACTGTTCCCATGAGGAACAGGGTCAAGACTGATTTGCATATGGCTGGGTCCAAACTGGGGTGGCATGGTGAGCAAAAAAACGATGGATTAAACCCAGATCTGTGACTGGGGGTGAGTGTCTGACAAAGTTCAGCATTCCGTCCATCACTTGTTGTTTTTGCTTTGTCGCCCTAAGTGGGAAGGGTATACCCAGATGTGGGTCCCATGCTTCCCATGCCACTGGATTCAAGCTAGCCTGGCTGATGAGGGGTGGAACCCCGAAACCGGTCCCAGGATGCTTGTTTCCAGTCCAGTGAGGACCTGGCTTGTCAGTTTGGGCTGGACTGTTCCCATGAGTAACAGGGTCAAATCTGATTTGCATATGGCTGGGTCCAAATTGGGGTGGCATGGTGAGCAAAAAAACGATGGATTAAACCCAGATCTGTGACTGGGGGTGAGTGTCTGACAATGTTCAGCATTCTGTCCATCACTTGTTGTTTTTGCTTTGTCGCCCTAAGTGGGAAGGGTATACCCAGACGTGGGTCCTGTGCTTCCCATGCCACTGGATTCAAGCTAGCCTGGCTGATGAGGGGTGGAACCCTGAAACCGGTCCCAGGATGCTTGTTTCCGGTCCAATGACGACCTGGCTTGGCAGTTCGGGCTGGACTGTTCCCATGAGGAACAGGGTCAAGACTGATTTGTATATGGCTGGGTCCCAACTGGGGTGGCATGGTGAGCAAAAAAACGATGGATTAAACCCAGATCTGTGACTGGGGGTGAGTGTCTGACAATGTTCAGCATTCCTTCCATCACTTGTTGTTTTTGCTTTGTCGCCCTAAGTGGGAAGGGTATACCCAGACGTGGGTCCCGTGCTTCCCATGCCACTGGATTCAAGCTAGCCTGGCTGATGAGGGGTGATACCCCGAAACCGGTCCCAGGATGCTTGTTTCCGGTCCAGTGAGGACCTGGCTTGGCAGTTCGGGCTGGACTGTTCCCAAGAGGAACAGGGTCAAGACTGATTTGCATATGTCTGGGTCCAAACTGGGGTGGCATGATGACAAAAAAATGATGGATTAAACCCAGATCTGTGACTGGGGGTGAGCGTCTGACAATGTTCAGCATTCCGTCCATCACTTGTTGTTTTTGCTTTGTCGCCCTAAGTGAGAAGGGTATACCCAGATGTGGGTCCTGTGCTTCCCATGCCACTGGATTCAAGCTAGCCTGGCTGATGAGGGGTGGAACCCTGAAACCGGTCCCAGGATGCTTGTTTCCGGTCCAATGAGGACCTGGCTTGGCAGTTCGGGCTGGACTGTTCCCATGAGTAACAGGGTCAAGACTGATTTGCATATGGCTGGGTCCCAACTCGGGTGGCATGGTGAGCAAAAAAACGATGGATTAAACCCAGATCTGTGACTGTGGGTGAGTGTCTGACAATGTTCAGCATTCCTTCCATCACTTGTTGTTTTTGCTTTGTCTCCCTAAGTGGGAAGGGTATACCCAGACGTGGGTCCTGTGCTTCCCATGCCACTGGATTCAAGCTAGCCTGGCTGATGAGGGGTGATACCCCGAAACCGGTACCAGGATGCTTGTTTCCGGTCCAGTGAGGACCTGGCTTGGCAGTTCGGGCTGGACTGTTCCCATGAGGAACAGGGTCAAGACTGATTTGCATATGGCTGGGTCCAAACTGGGGTGGCATGATGACAAAAAAATGATGGATTAAACCCAGATCTGTGACTGGGGGTGAGTGTCTGACAATGTTCAGCATTCCGTCCATCACTTGTTGTTTTTGCTTTGTCGCCCTAAGTGGGAAGGGTATACCCAGACGTGGGTCCCGTGCTTCCCATGCCACTGGAGTCAAGCTAGCCTGGCTGATGAGGGGTGATACCCCGAAAACGGTCCCAGGATGCTTTTTCCGGTCCAGTGAGGACCTGGCGTGGCAGTTCGGACTGGACTGTTCCCATGAGGAACAGGGTTAAGACTGATTTGCATATGGCTGGGTCCAAACTGGGGTGGCATGGTGAACAAAAAAATGATGGATTAAACGCAGATCTGTGACTGGGGGTGAGTGTCTGACAATGTTCAGCATTCCGTCCATCACTTATTGTTTTTGCTTTGTCGCCCTAAGTGGGAAGGGTATACCCACACGTGGGTCCTGTGCTTCCCATGCCACTGGAGTCAAGCTAGCCTGGCTGATGAGGGGTGATACCCCGAAACCGGTCCCAGGATGCTTTTTTCCGGTCCAGTGAGGACCTGGCGTGGCAGTTCGGACTGGACTGTTCCCATGAGGAACAGGGTCAAGACTGATTTGCATATGGCTGGGTCCAAACTGGGGTGGCATGGTGAACAAAAAAATGATGGATTAAACGCAGATCTGTGACTGGGGGTGAGTGTCTGACAATGTTCAGCATTCCGTCCATCACTTATTGTTTTTGCTTTGTCGCCCTAAGTGGGAAGGGTATACCTACACGTGGGTCCTGTGCTTTCCATGCCACTGGATTCAAGCTAGCCTGTCTGATGAGAGGTGGAACCCCGAAACCGGTCCCAGGATGCTTGTTTCCGGTCCAGTGAGGACCTGGCTTGGCAGTGCGGGCTGGACTGTTCCCATTAGGAACAGGGTCAAGACTGATTTGCATTTGGCTGGGTCCAAACTGGTGGGCAAAAAACCGATGGATTAAACCCAGATCTGTGACTGGGGGTGAGTGTCTGACAATGTTCAGCATTCCGTCCATCACTTGTTGTTTCAACTTTTCCATCATTCTCATACTTTATTGTTGTTTTTATGCCTTATCACTTTCTCAGCTCAAATAAGTCTTTAAGAACAATAGTCGTGCTCTCCTATTGCAGAAAATGCTTGTATTTGATTGTATATTAAAGTCAATGAAAACAGCGTTTAAAGAATGCGGGGAGTGTTTTAAACATCATTGCGGCTGCTTAAGCATACAAGCGAGCAAATGAAATTTATGTTGAAAATTAATGGTTAACGAGCTAGGAAATGCTTCAGAACAGTTGAAAATATGCTGTTATCAAATGTTCCACCATTTCTATACTTTGTGGTAGTTTATATGGTTTATCACTTTCTCAGCTTTAATAAGCATTTTAGGGCGATATACGTGCTCCCCCTAAGGCAGAAACTGCTAACATTTGAATCTGGATAGAAGTAAATGAAAACAGCTTTGAAATGCAACGGGGAGTGGTTTAAACATCATTTGGCCTGCTTAAGAATAAAAGCGAGCAAGTGATATTTGTCTCGGAAATTTATGGTTAATAAGCTAGGAAATGCTTTAGAACAGTGGAACATGTGCTGTTATCAACTTTTCCATCATTCTCAGTCCTCATAGTTGTTTTTATGCATTATTACTTTCTCAGCTCAAATTAGACCTTAAGAGCAATAGTCGTGCTCTCCTATTGCAGAAAAGGCCTGAATTTGAATCTGGGCTGAAGTCAATGAAAATAGTGTTTTAAAGGAAGCGGGGAGTGTTTTAAACACCATATGGCGTACTTTAGCATACAACCGAGCATGAGCTAGGAAATGCTTCAGAACAGTAGAAAATGTGCTGCTATGCAATGTTCCACCATTCCTATACTTTGTGATAGTTTACATGCTTTACCACGTTCTAAGCTTAAATAAGCCTTTTAGAGCGATATACTTGCACCCCTAAAGCAGATAATGCTCTTAATTGAATCTGGATTAAAGTCAATGAAAACAGCTTTTATATGCTGCGGGGAGTGTTTTAAACATCATTTGGCCTGCTTTAGGCTGGGTGGGATTTGCATATGGCTGGGTCCAAACTGGGGTGGCATGGTGAGCAAAAAAACATGGATTAAACCCAGATCTGTGACTGGGGGTGTGTGTCTGACAATGTTCAGCATTCCGTCCATCACTTGTTGTTTTTGCTTTGTCGCCCTAAGTGGGAAGGGTATACCCAGACGTGGGTCCTGTGCTTCCCATGCCACTGGATTCAAGCTAGCCTGGATGATGAGGGGTGGAACCCTGAAACCGGTCCCAGGATGCTTGTTTCCGGTCCAATGACGACCTGGCTTGGCAGTTCGGGCTGGACTGTTCCCATGAGTAACAGGGTCAAGACTGATTTGTATATGGCTGGGTCCCAACTGGGGTGGCATGGTGAGCAAAAAAACGATGGATTAAACCCAGATCTGTGACTGGGGGTGAGCGTCTGACAATGTTCAGCATTCCGTCCATCACTTGTTGTTTTTGCTTTGTCGCCCTAAGTGGGAAGGGTATACCCAGATTTGGGTCCTGTGCTTCCCATGCCACTGGATTCAAGCTAGCCTGGCTGATGAGGGGTGGAACCCCGAAACCGGTCCCAGGATGCTTGTTTCCGGTCCAGTGAGGACCTGGCTTGGCAGTTCGGGCTGGACTGTTCCCATGAGTTACAGGATCAAGACTGTTTTGCATATGGCTGGGTCCAAACTAGGGTGGCATGGTGAGCAAAAAAACGATGGATTAAACCCAGATCTGTGACTGGGGGTGAGTGTCTGACAATGTTCAGCATTCCGTCCATCACTTGTTGTTTTTGCTTTGTCGCCCTAAGTGAGAAGGGTATACCCAGACGTGGGTCCTGTGCTTCCCATGCCACTGGATTCAAGCTAGCCTGGCTGATGAGGGGTGCAACCCTGAAATCGGTCCCAGGATGCTTGTTTCCGGTCCAATGAGGACCTGGCTTGGCAGTTCGGGCTGGACTGTTCCCATGAGTAACAGGGTCAAGACTGATTTGCATATGGCTGGGTCCCAACTCGGGTGGCATGGTGAGCAAAAAAACGATGGATTAAACCCAGATCTGTGACTGTGGGTGAGTGTCTGACAATGTTCAGCATTCCTTCCATCACTTGTTGTTTTTGCTTTGTCTCCCTAAGTGGGAAGGGTATACCCAGACGTGTGTCCTGTGCTTCCCATGCCACTGGATTCAAGCTAGCCTGGCTGATGAGGGGTGATACCCCGAAACCGGTACCAGGATGCTTGTTACTGTCCAGTGAGGACCTGGCTTGGCAGTTCGGGCTGGACTGTTCCCAAGAGGAACAGGGTCAAGACTGATTTGCATATGGCTGGGTCCAAACTGGGGTGGCATGATGACAAAAAAATGATGGATTAAACCCAGATCTGTGACTGGGGGTGAGTGTCTGACAATGTTCAGCATTCCGTCCATCACTTGTTGTTTTTGCTTTGTCGCCCTAAGTGGGAAGGGTATACCCAGATGTGGGTCCTGTGCTTCCCATGCCACTGGATTCAAGCTAGCCTGGCTGATGAGGGGTGGAACCCCGAAACCGGTCCCAGGATGCTTGTTTCCGGTCCAGTGAGGATCTGGCTTGGCAGTTCGGGCTGGACTGTTCCCATGAGTAACAGGGTCAAGACTGATTTGCATATGGCTGGGTCCAAACTGGGGTGGCATGGTGAGCAAAAAAACGATGGATTAAACCCAGATCTGTGACTGGGGGTTTGTGTCTGACAATGTTCAGCATTCCGTCCATCACTTGTTGTTTTTGCTTTGTCGCCCTAAGTGGGAAGGGTATACCCAGACGTGGGTCCTGTGCTTCCCATGCCACTGGATTCAAGCTAGCCTGGTTGATGAGGGGTGGAATCCCAAAACCGGTCCCAGGATGCTTGTTTCCGGTCCAGTGAGGACGTGGCTTGGCAGTTCGGGCTGGACTGTTCCCATGAGGAACAGTGTCAAGACTGATTTGCATATGGCTGGGTCCAAAATGGGGTGGCATGGTGACAAAAAAATGATGGATTAAACCCAGATCTGTTACAGGGGGTGAGTGTCTGACAATGTTCAGCATTCCGTCCATCACTTGTTGTTTTTGCTTTGTCGCCCTAAGTGGGAAGGGTATACCCAGACGTGGGTCCAGTGCTTCCCATGCCACTGGATTCAAGCTAGCCTGGCTGATGATGGGTGGAATCCCAAAACCGGTCCCAGGGTGCTTGTTTCCGGTCCAGTGAGGACCTGGCTTGGCAGTTCGGGCTGGACTGTTCCCATGAGTAACAGGGTCAAGACTGATTTGCATATGGCTGGGTCCAAACTGGGGTGGCATGGTGAACAAAAAAACGATGGATTAAATCCAGATCTGTGAATGGGGTGAGTGTCTGACAATGTTCATCATTCCTTCCATCACTTGTTGTTTTTGCTTTGTCGCCCTAAGTGGGAAGGGTATACCCAGACGTGGGTCCCGTGCTTCCCATGCCACTGGATTCAAGCTAGCCTGGCTGATGAGGGGTGATACCCCGAAAGCGGTCCCAGGATGCTTGTTTCCGGTCCAGTGAGGACCTGGCTTGGCAGTTCGGGCTGGACTGTTCCCATGAGTAACAGGGTCAAGACTGATTTGCATATGGCTGGGTCCAAACTGGGGTGGCATGGTGAGCAAAAAAACGATGGATTAAACCCAGATCTGTGACTGGGGGTGAGTGTCTGACAATGTTCAGCATTCCGTCCATCACTTGTTGTTTTTGCTTTGTCGCCCTAAGTGGGAAGGGTATACCCAATAACAGGGTCAAGACTGACTTGCATATGGCTGGGTCCAAACTGGGGTGGCATGGTGAGCAAAAAAACGATGGATTAAACCCAGATCTGTGACTGGGGGTGAGTGTCTGAAAATGTTCAGCATTCCGTCCATCACTTGTTGTTTTTGCTTTGTCGCCCTAAGTGGGAAGGGTATACCCAGACGTGGGTCCTGTGCTTCCCATGCCACTGGATTCAAGCTAGCCTGGCTGATGAGGGGTGGAACCCCGAAAACGGTCCCAGGATGCTTGTTTCCAGTCCAGTGAGGACCTGGCTTGGCAGTTTGGGCTTGACTGTTCCCATGAGTAACAGGGTCAAGACTGATTTGCATATGGCTGGGTCCAAACTGGGGTGGCATGGTGAGCAAAAATACGATGGATTAAACCCAGATCTGTGACTGGGGATGAGTGTCTGACAATGTTCAGCATTCCGTCCATCACTTGTTGTTTTTGCTTTGTCGCCCTAAGTGGGAAGAGTAAACCCAGACGTGGGTCCCGTGCTTCTCATGCCACTGGATTCAAGCTAGCCTGGCTGATGAGGGTGGAACCCCGAAACCGGTCCCAGGATGCTTGTTTCCGGTCCAGTGAGGACCTGGCTTGGCAGTTCGGGCTGGACTGTTCCCATGAGTAACAGGGTCAAGACTGATTTGCATATGGCTGGGTCCAAACTGGGGTGGCATGGTGAGCAAAAAAACGATGGATTAAACCCAGATCTGTGACTGGGGGTGAGTGTCTGACAATGTTCAGCATTCCGTCCATCACTTGTTGTTTTTGCTTTGTCGCCCTAAGTGGGAAGGGTATACCCAGACGTGGGTCCCTTGCTTCCCATGCCACTGGAGTCAAGCTAGCCTGGCTGATGAGGGGTGATACCCCGAAACCGGTCCCAGGATGCTTTTTTCCAGTCCAGTGAGGACCTGGCGTGGCAGTTCGGACTGGACTGTTCCCATGAGGAACAGGGTCAAGACTGATTTGCATATGGCTGGGTCCAAACTGGGGTGGCATGGTGAACAAAAAAATGATGGATTAAACCCAGATCTGTGATTGGGGTGAGTGTCTGACAAAGTTCAGCATTCCGTCCATCACTTGTTGTTTTTGCTTTGTTGCCCTAAGTGGGAAGGGTATACCCAGACGTAGGTCCTGTGCTTCCCATGCCACTGGATTTAAGCTAGCCTGGCTGATGAGGGGTGCAACCCCGAAACCGGTCCCAGGATGCTTGTTTCCAGTCCAGTGAGGACCTGGCTTGGCAGTTTGGGCTGGACTGTTCCCATGAGTAACAGGGTCAAATCTGATTTGCATATGGCTGGGTCCAAACTGGGGTGGCATGGTGAGCAAAAAAACGATGGATTAAACCCAGATCTGTGACTGGGGGTGAGTGTCTGACAATGTTCAGCATTCCGTCCATTACTTGTTGTTTTTGCTTTGTCGCCCTAAGTGGGAAGAGTCTACCCAGACGTGGGTCCTGTGCTTCTCATGCCACTGGATTCAAGCTATCCTGGCTGATGAGGGTGGAACCCCGAAACCGGTCCCAGGGTGCTTGTTTCCGGTCCAGTGAGGACCTGGCTTGGCAGTTCGGGCTGGACTGTTCCCATGAGTAACAGGGTCAAGACTGATTTGCATATGGCTGGGTCCAAACTGGGGTGGCATGGTGAGCAAAAAAACGATGGATTAAACCCAGATCTGTGACTGGGGGTGAGTGTCTGACAATGTTCAGCATTCCGTCCATCACTTGTTGTTTCAACTTTTCCATCATTCTCATACTTTATAGTTGTTTTTATGCCTTATCACTTTCTCAGCTCAAATAAGTCTTTAAGAACAATAGTCGTGCTCTCCTATTGCAGAAAATGCTTGTATTTGATTGTATATTAAAGTCAATGAAAACAGCGTTTAAAGAATGCGGGGAGTGTTTTAAACATCATTGCGGCTGCTTAAGCATACAAGCGAGCAAATGAAATTTATGTTGAAAATTAATGGTTAACGAGCTAGGAAATGCTTCAGAACAGTTGAAAATATGCTGTTATCAAATGTTCCACCATTTCTATACTTTGTGGTAGTTTATATGGTTTATCACTTTCTCAGCTTTAATAAGCATTTTAGGGCGATATACGTGCTCCCCCTAAGGCAGAAAATGCTAACATTTGAATCTGGATAGAAGTCAATGAAAACAGCTTTGAAATGCAGCGGGGAGTGGTTTAAACTTCATTTGGCCTGCTTAAGAATAAAAGCGAGCAAGTGATATTTGTCTCGGAAATTTATGGTTAATAAGCTAGGAAATGCTTTAGAACAGTGGAACATGTGCTGTTATCAACTTTTCCATCATTCTCAGTCCTCATAGTTGTTTTTATGCATTATTACTTTCTCAGCTCAAATTAGACCTTAAGAGCAATAGTCGTGCTCTCCTATTGCAGAAAATGCCTGAATTTGAATCTGGGCTGAAGTCAATGAAAAGAGTGATTTAAAGGAAGCGGGGAGTGTTTTAAACACCATATGGCGTACTTTAGCATACAACCGAGCATGAGCTAGGAAATGCTTCAGAACAGTAGAAAATGTGCTGCTATGCAATGTTCCACCATTCCTATACTTTGTGATAGTTTACATGCTTTACCACGTTCTAAGCTTAAATAAGCCTTTTAGAGCGATATACTTGCACCCCTAAAGCAGATAATGCTCTTAATTGAATCTGGATTAAAGTCAATGAAAACAGCTTTTATATGCTGCGGGGAGTGTTTTAAACATCATTTGGCCTGCTTTAGGCTGGGTGGGATTTGCATATGGCTGGGTCCAAACTGGGGTGGCATGGTGAGCAAAAAAACATGGATTAAACCCAGATCTGTGACTGGGGGTGTGTGTCTGACAATGTTCAGCATTCCGTCCATCACTTGTTGTTTTTGCTTTGTCGCCCTAAGTGGGAAGGGTATACCCAGACGTGGGTCCTGTGCTTCCCATGCCACTGGATTCAAGCTAGCCTGCCTGATGAGGGGTGGAACCCTGAAACCGGTCCCAGGATGCTTGTTTCCGGTCCAAAGACGACCTGGCTTGGCAGTTCGGGCTGGACTGTTCCCATGAGTAACAGGGTCAAGACTGATTTGTATATGGCTGGGTCCCAACTGGGGTGGCATGGTGAGCAAAAAAACGATGGATTAAACCCAGATCTGTGACTGGGGGTGAGTGTCTGACAATGTTCAGCATTCCTTCCATCACTTGTTGTTTTTGCTTTGTCGCCCTAAGTGGGAAGGGTATACCCAGACGTGGGTCCCGTGCTTCCCATGCCACTGGATTCAAGCTAGCCTGGCTGATGAGGGGTGATACCCCGAAACCGGTCCCAGGATGCTTGTTTCCGGTCCAGTGAGGACCTGGCTTGGCAGTTCGGGCTGGACTGTTCCCATGAGGAACAGGGTCAAGACTGATTTGCATATGTCTGGGTCCAAACTGGGGTGGCATGATGACAAAAAAATGATGGATTAAACCCAGATCTGTGACTGGGGGTGAGCGTCTGACAATGTTCAGCATTCCGTCCATCACTTGTTGTTTTTGCTTTGTCGCCCTAAGTGGGAAGGGTATACCCAGATGTGGGTCCTGTGCTTCCCATGCCACTGGATTCAAGCTAGCCTGGCTGATGAGGGGTGGAACCCCGAAACCGGTCCCAGGATGCTTGTTTCCGGTCCAGTGAGGACCTGGCTTGGCAGTTCGGGCTGGACTGTTCCCATGAGTTACAGGGTCAAGACTGATTTGCATATGGCTGGGTCCAAACTGGGGTGGCATGGTGAGCAAAAAAACGATGGATTAAACCCAGATCTGTGACTGTGGGTGAGTGTCTGACAATGTTCAGCATTCCTTCCATCACTTGTTGTTTTTGCTTTGTCTCCCTAAGTGGGAAGGGTATACCCAGACGTGGGTCCTGTGCTTCCCATGCCACTGGATTCAAGCTAGCCTGGCTGATGAGGGGTGATACCCCGAAACCGGTACCAGGATGCTTGTTTCCGGTCCAGTGAGGACCTGGCTTGGCAGTTCGGGCTGGACTGTTCCTATGAGGAACAGGGTCAAGACTGATTTGCATATGGCTGGGTCCAAACTGGGGTGGCATGATGACAAAAAAATGATGGATTAAACCCTGATCTGTGACTGGGGGTGAGTGTCTGACAATGTTCAGCATTCCGTCCATCACTTGTTGTTTTTGCTTTGTCGCCCTAAGTGGGAAGGGTATACCCAGATGTGGGTCCTGTGCTTCCCATGCCACTGGATTCAAGCTAGCCTGGCTGATGAGGGGTGGAACCCCGAAACCGGTCCCAGGATGCTTGTTTCCGGTCCAGTGAGGACCTGGCTTGGCAGTTCGGGCTGGACTGTTCTCATGAGGAACAGGGTCAAGACTGATTTGCATATGGCTGGGTCCAAACTGGGGTGGCATGGTGAGCAAAAAAACGATGGATTAAACCCAGATCTGTGACTGGGGGTGAGTGTCTGACAATGTTCAGCATTCCGTCCATCACTTGTTGTTTTTGCTTTGTCGCCCTAAGTGGGAAGGGTATACCCAATAACATGGTCAAGACTGATTTGCATATGGCTGGGTCCAAACTGGGGTGGCATGGTGAGCAAAAAAACGATGGATTAAACCCAGATCTGTGACTGGGGTTGAGTGTCTGAAAATGTTCAGCATTCCGTCCATCACTTGTTGTTTTTGCTTTGTCGCCCTAAGTGGGAAGGGTATACCCAGATGTGGGTCCCATGCTTCCCATGCCACTGGATTCAAGCTAGCCTGGCTGATGAGGGGTGGAACCCTGAAACCGGTCCCAGGATGCTTGTTTCCGGTCCAATGAGGACCTGGCTTGGCAGTTCGGGCTGGACTGTTCCCATGAGGAACAGGGTCAAGACTGATTTGCATATGGCTGGGTCCAAACTGGGGTGGCATGGTGAGCAAAAAAACGATGGATTAAACCCAGATCTGTGACTGGGGGTGAGTGTCTGACAATGTTCAGCATTCCGTCCATCACTTGTTGTTTTTGCTTTGTCGCCCTAAGTGGGAAGGGTATACCCAGATGTGGGTCCTATGCTTCCCATGCCACTGGATTCAAGCTAGCCTGGCTGATGAGGGGTGATACCCCAAAAGCGGTCCCAGGATGCTTGTTTCCGGTCCAGTGAGGACCTGGCTTGGCAGTTCGGGCTGGACTGTTCCCATGAGTAACAGGGTCAAGACTGATTTGCATATGGCTGGGTCCAAACTGGGGTGGCATGGTGAGCAAAAAAACGATGGATTAAACCCAGATCTGTGACTGGGGGTGAGTGTCTGACAATGTTCAGCATTCCGTCCATCACTTGTTGTTTTTGCTTTGTCGCCCTAAGTGGGAAGGGTATACCCAATAACAGGGTCAAGACTGACTTGCATATGGCTGGGTCCGAACTGGGGTGGCATGGTGAGCAAAAAAACGATGGATTATACCCAGATCTGTGACTGGGGGTGAGTGTCTGAAAATGTTCAGCATTCCGTCCATCACTTGTTGTTTTTGCTTTGTCGCCCTAAGTGGGAAGGGTATACCCAGACGTGGGTCCTGTGCTTCCCATGCCACTGGATTCAAGCTAGCCTGGCTGATGAGGGGTGGAACCCCGAAAACGGTCCCAGGATGCTTGTTTCCAGTCCAGTGAGGACCTGGCTTGGCAGTTTGGGCTTGATTGTTCCCATGAGTAACAGGGTCAAGACTGATTTGCATATGGCTGGGTCCAAACTGGGGTGGCATGGTGAGCAAAAATACGATGGATTAAACCCAGATCTGTGACTGGGGATGAGTGTCTGACAATGTTCAGCATTCCGTCCATCACTTGTTGTTTTTGCTTTGGCGCCCTAAGTGGGAAGAGTAAACCCAGACGTGGGTCCCGTGCTTCTCATGCCACTGGATTCAAGCTAGCCTGGCTGATGACGGTGGAACCCCGAAACCGGTCCCAGGATGCTTGTTTCCGGTCCAGTGAGGACCTGGCTTGGCAGTTTGGGCTGGACTGTTCCCATGAGTAACAGGGTCAAGACTGATTTGCATATGGCTGGGTCCAAACTGGGGTGGCATGGTGAGCAAAAAAACGATGGATTAAACCCAGATCTGTGACTGGGGGTGAGTGTCTGACAATGTTCAGCATTCCGTCCATCACTTGTTGTTTTTGCTTTGTCGCCCTAAGTGGGAAGGGTATACCCAGACGTGGGTCCCTTGCTTCCCATGCCACTGGAGTCAAGCTAGCCTGGCTGATGAGGGGTGATACCCCGAAACCGGTCCCAGGATGCTTTTTTCCAGTCCAGTGAGGACCTGGCGTGGCAGTTCGGGCTGGACTGTTCCCATGAGGAACAGGGTCAAGACTGATTTGCATATGTCTGGGTCCAAACTGGGGTGGCATGATGACAAAAAAATGATGGATTAAACCCAGATCTGTGACTGGGGGTGAGCGTCTGACAATGTTCAGCATTCCGTCCATCACTTGTTGTTTTTGCTTTGTCGCCCTAAGTGGGAAGGGTATACCCAGATGTGGGTCCTGTGCTTCCCATGCCACTGGATTCAAGCTAGCCTGGCTGATGAGGGGTGGAACCCCGAAACCGGTCCCAGGATGCTTGTTTCCGGTCCAGTGAGGACCTGGCTTGGCAGTTCGGGCTGGACTGTTCCCATGACTTACAGGGTCAAGACTGATTTGCATATGGCTGGGTCCAAACTGGGGTGGCATGGTGAGCAAAAAAACGATGGATTAAACCCAGATCTGTGACTGTGGGTGAGTGTCTGACAATGTTCAGCATTCCTTCCATCACTTGTTGTTTTTGCTTTGTCTCCCTAAGTGGGAAGGGTATACCCAGACGTGGGTCCTGTGCTTCCCATGCCACTGGATTCAAGCTAGCCTGGCTGATGAGGGGTGATACCCCGAAACCGGTACCAGGATGCTTGTTTCCGGTCCAGTGAGGACCTGGCTTGGCAGTTCGGGCTGGACTGTTCCCATGAGGAACAGGGTCAAGACTGATTTGCATATGGCTGGGTCCAAACTGGGGTGGCATGATGACAAAAAAATGATGGATTAAACCCAGATCTGTGACTGGGGGTGAGTGTCTGACAATGTTCAGCATTCCGTCCATCACTTGTTGTTTTTGCTTTGTCGCCCTAAGTGGGAAGGGTATACCCAATAACAGGGTCAAGACTGATTTGCATATGGCTGGGTCCAAACTGGGGTGGCATGGTGAGCAAAAAAACGATGGATTAAACCCAGATCTGTGACTGGGGGTGAGTGTCTGAAAATGTTCAGCATTCCGTCCATCACTTGTTGTTTTTGCTTTGTCGCCCTAAGTGGGAAGGGTATACCCAGACGTGGGTCCTGTGCTTCCCATGCCACTGGATTCAAGCTAGCCTGGCTGATGAGGGGTGGAACCCCGAAACCGGTCCCAGGATGCTTGTTTCCGGTCCAGTGAGGACCTGCCGTGGCAGTTCGGGCTGGACTGTTCCCATGAGGAACAGGGTCAAGACTGATTTGCATATGGCTGGGTCCAAACTGGGGTGGCATGGTGAGCAAAAAAACGATGGATTAAACCCAGATCTGTGACTGGGGGTGAGTGTCTGACAAAGTTCAGCATTCCGTCCATCACTTGTTGTTTTTGCTTTGTCGCCCTAAGTGGGAAGGGTATACCCAGATGTGGGTCCCATGCTTCCCATGCCACTGGATTCAAGCTAGCCTGGCTGATGAGGGGTGGAACCCCGAAACCGGTCCCAGGGTGCTTGTTTCCGGTCCAGTGAGGACCTGGCTTGGCAGTTCGGGCTGGACTGTTCCCATGAGTTACAGGGTCAAGACTGATTTGCATATGGCTGGGTCCAAACTGGGGTGGCATGGTGAGCAAAAAAACGATGGATTAAACCCAGATCTGTGACTGGGGGTGAGTGTCTGACAATGTTCAGCATTCCGTCCATCACTTGTTGTTTTTGCTTTGTCGCCCTAAGTGGGAAGGGTATACCCAGACGTGGGTCCCGTGCTTCCCATGCCACTGGAGTCAAGCTAGCCTGGCTGATGAGGGGTGATACCCCGAAAACGGTCCCAGGATGCTTTTTTCCGGTCCAGTGAGGACCTGGCGTGGCAGTTCGGACTGGACTGTTCCCATGAGGAACAGGGTTAAGACTGATTTGCATATGGCTGGGTCCAAACTGGGGTGGCATGGTGAACAAAAAAATGATGGATTAAACGCAGATCTGTGACTGGGGGTGAGTGTCTGACAATGTTCAGCATTCCGTCCATCACTTATTGTTTTTGCTTTGTCGCCCTAAGTGGGAAGGGTATACCCACACGTGGGTCCTGTGCTTCCCATGCCACTGGAGTCAAGCTAGCCTGGCTGATGAGGGGTGATACCCCGAAACCGGTCCCAGGATGCTTTTTTCCGGTCCAGTGAGGACCTGGCGTGGCAGTTCGGACTGGACTGTTCCCATGAGGAACAGGGTCAAGACTGATTTGCATATGGCTGGGTCCAAACTGGGGTGGCATGGTGAACAAAAAAATGATGGATTAAACGCAGATCTGTGACTGGGGGTGAGTGTCTGACAATGTTCAGCATTCCGTCCATCACTTATTGTTTTTGCTTTGTCGCCCTAAGTGGGAAGGGTATACCTACACGTGGGTCCTGTGCTTTCCATGCCACTGGATTCAAGCTAGCCTGTCTGATGAGAGGTGGAACCCCGAAACCGGTCCCAGGATGCTTGTTTCCGGTCCAGTGAGGACCTGGCTTGGCAGTGCGGGCTGGACTGTTCCCATTAGGAACAGGGTCAAGACTGATTTGCATTTGGCTGGGTCCAAACTGGTGGGCAAAAAACCGATGGATTAAACCCAGATCTGTGACTGGGGGTGAGTGTCTGACAATGTTCAGCATTCCGTCCATCACTTGTTGTTTCAACTTTTCCATCATTCTCATACTTTATAGTTGTTTTTATGCCTTATCACTTTCTCAGCTCAAATAAGTCTTTAAGAACAATAGTCGTGCTCTCCTATTGCAGAAAATGCTTGTATTTGATTGTATATTAAAGTCAATGAAAACAGCGTTTAAAGAATGCGGGGAGTGTTTTAAACATCATTGCGGCTGCTTAAGCATACAAGCGAGCAAATGAAATTTATGTTGAAAATTAATGGTTAACGAGCTAGGAAATGCTTCAGAACAGTTGAAAATATGCTGTTATCAAATGTTCCACCATTTCTATACTTTGTGGTAGTTTATATGGTTTATCACTTTCTCAGCTTTAATAAGCATTTTAGGGCGATATACGTGCTCCCCCTAAGGCAGAAAATGCTAACATTTGAATCTGGATAGAAGTCAATGAAAACAGCTTTGAAATGCCGCGGGGAGTGGTTTAAACATCATTTGGTCTGCTTAAGAATAAAACCGAGCAAGTGATATTTGTCTCGGAAATTTATGGTTAATAAGCTAGGAAATGCTTTAGAACAGTGGAACATGTGCTGTTATCAACTTTTCCATCATTCTCATTCCTCATAGTTGTTTTTATGCATTATTACTTTCTCAGCTCAAATTAGACTTTAAGAGCAATAGTCGAGCTCTCCTATTGCAGAAAATGCGTGAATTTGAATCTGGGCTGAAGTCAATGAAAACTGTGTTTTAAAGGAAGCGGGGAGTGTTTTAAACACCATATGGCGTACTTTAGCATACAACCGAGCATGAGCTAGGAAATGCTTCAGAAAAGTAGAAAATGTGCTGCTATGCAATGTTCCACCATTCCTATACTTTGTGATAGTTTACATGCTTTACCACGTTCTAAGCTTAAATAAGCTTTTTAGAGCGATATACTTGCACCCCTAAAGCAGATAATGCTCTTAATTGAATCTGGATTAAAGTCAATGAAAACAGCTTTTATATGCTGCGGGGAGTGTTTTAAACATCATTTGGCCTGCTTTAGGCTGGGTGGGATTTGCATTTGGCTGGGTCCAAACTGGGGTGGCATGGTGAGCAAAAAAACATGGATTAAACCCAGATCTGTGACTGGGGGTGTGTGTCTGACAATGTTCAGCATTCCGTCCATCACTTGTTGTTTCAACTTTTCCATCATTCTCATACTTTATAGTTGTTTTTATGCCTTATCACTTTCTCAGCTCAAATAAGTCTTTAAGAACAATAGTCGTGCTCTCCTATTGCAGAAAATGCTTGTATTTGATTGTATATTAAAGTCAATGAAAACAGCGTTTAAAGAATGCGGGGAGTGTTTTAAACATCATTGCGGCTGCTTAAGCATACAAGCGAGCAAATGAAATTTATGTTGAAAATTAATGGTTCACGAGCTAGGAAATGCTTCAGAACAGTTGAAAATATGCTGTTATCAAATGTTCCACCATTTCTATACTTTGTGGTAGTTTATATGGTTTATCACTTTCTCAGCTTTAATAAGCATTTTAGGGCGATATACGTGCTCCCCCTAAGGCAGAAACTGCTAACATTTGAATCTGGATAGAAGTAAATGAAAACAGCTTTGAAATGCAACGGGGAGTGGTTTAAACATCATTTGGCCTGCTTAAGAATAAAAGCGAGCAAGTGATATTTGTCTCGGAAATTTATGGTTAATAAGCTAGGAAATGCTTTAGAACAGTGGAACATGTGCTGTTATCAACTTTTCCATCATTCTCAGTCCTCATAGTTGTTTTTATGCATTATTACTTTCTCAGCTCAAATTAGACCTTAAGAGCAATAGTCGTGCTCTCCTATTGCAGAAAATGCCTGAATTTGAATCTGGGCTGAAGTCAATGAAAATAGTGTTTTAAAGGAAGCGGGGAGTGTTTTAAACACCATATGGCGTACTTTAGCATACAACCGAGCATGAGCTAGGAAATGCTTCAGAACAGTAGAAAATGTGCTGCTATGCAATGTTCCACCATTCCTATACTTTGTGATAGTTTACATGCTTTACCACGTTCTAAGCTTAAATAAGCCTTTTAGAGCGATATACTTGCACCCCTAAAGCAGATAATGCTCTTAATTGAATCTGGATTAAAGTCAATGAAAACAGCTTTTATATGCTGCGGGGAGTGTTTTAAACATCATTTGGCCTGCTTTAGGCTGGGTGGGATTTGCATATGGCTGGGTCCAAACTGGGGTGGCATGGTGAGCAAAAAAACATGGATTAAACCCAGATCTGTGACTGGGGGTGTGTGTCTGACAATGTTCAGCATTCCGTCCATCACTTGTTGTTTTTGCTTTGTCGCCCTAAGTGGGAAGGGTATACCCAGATTTGGGTCCTGTGCTTCCCATGCCACTGGATTCAAGCTAGCCTGGATGATGAGGGGTGGAACCCTGAAACCGGTCCCAGGATGCTTGTTTCCGGTCCAGTGAGGACCTGGCTTGGCAGTTCGGGCTGGACTGTTCCCATGAGTAACAGGGTCAAGACTGATTTGTATATGGCTGGGTCCCAACTGGGGTGGCATGGTGAGCAAAAAAACGATGGATTAAACCCAGATCTGTGACTGGGGGTGAGTGTCTGACAATGTTCAGCATTCCGTCCATCACTTGTTGTTTTTGCTTTGTCGCCCTAAGTGAGAAGGGTATACCCAGACGTGGGTCCTGTGCTTCCCATGCCACTGGATTCAAGCTAGCCTGGCTGATGAGGGGTGCAACCCTGAAACCGGTCCCAGGATGCTTGTTTCCGGTCCAATGAGGACCTGGCTTGGCAGTTCGGGCTGGACTGTTCCCATGAGTAACAGGGTCAAGACTGATTTGCATATGGCTGGGTCCCAACTCGGGTGATATGGTGAGCAAAAAAACGATGGATTAAACCCAGATCTGTGACTGTGGGTGAGTGTCTGACAATGTTCAGCATTCCTTCCATCACTTGTTGTTTTTGCTTTGTCTCCCTAAGTGGGAAGGGTATACCCAGACGTGGGTCCTGTGCTTCCCATGCCACTGGATTCAAGCTAGCCTGGCTGATGAGGGGTGATACCCCGAAACCGGTACCAGGATGCTTGTTACTGTCCAGTGAGGACCTGGCTTGGCAGTTCGGGCTGGACTGTTCCCAAGAGGAACAGGGTCAAGACTGATTTGCATATGGCTGGGTCCAAACTGGGGTGGCATGATGACAAAAAAATGATGGATTAAACCCAGATCTGTGACTGGGGGTGAGTGTCTGACAATGTTCAGCATTCCGTCCATCACTTGTTGTTTTTGCTTTGTCGCCCTAAGTGGGAAGGGTATACCCAGATGTGGGTCCTGTGCTTCCCATGCCACTGGATTCAAGCTAGCCTGGCTGATGAGGGGTGGAACCCCGAAACCGGTCCCAGGATGCTTGTTTCCGGTCCAGTGAGGATCTGGCTTGGCAGTTCGGGCTGGACTGTTCCCATGAGTAACAGGGTCAAGACTGATTTGCATATGGCTGGGTCCAAACTGGGGTGGCATGGTGAGCAAAAAAACGATGGATTAAACCCAGATCTGTGACTGGGGGTTTGTGTCTGACAATGTTCAGCATTCCGTCCATCACTTGTTGTTTTTGCTTTGTCGCCCTAAGTGGGAAGGGTATACCCAGACGTGGGTCCTGTGCTTCCCATGCCACTGGATTCAAGCTAGCCTGGTTGATGAGGGGTGGAATCCCAAAACCGGTCCCAGGATGCTTGTTTCCGGTCCAGTGAGGACGTGGCTTGGCAGTTCGGGCTGGACTGTTCCCATGAGGAACAGTGTCAAGACTGATTTGCATATGGCTGGGTCCAAAATGGGGTGGCATGGTGACAAAAAAATGATGGATTAAACCCAGATCTGTTACAGGGGGTGAGTGTCTGACAATGTTCAGCATTCCGTCCATCACTTGTTGTTTTTGCTTTGTCGCCCTAAGTGGGAAGGGTATACCCAGACGTGGGTCCAGTGCTTCCCATGCCACTGGATTCAAGCTAGCCTGGCTGATGATGGGTGGAATCCCAAAACCGGTCCCAGGGTGCTTGTTTCCGGTCCAGTGAGGACCTGGCTTGGCAGTTCGGGCTGGACTGTTCCCATGAGTAACAGGGTCAAGACTGATTTGCATATGGCTGGGTCCATACTGGGGTGGCATGGTGAACAAAAAAACGATGGATTAAATCCAGATCTGTGAATGGGGTGAGTGTCTGACAATGTTCATCATTCCTTCCATCACTTGTTGTTTTTGCTTTGTCGCCCTAAGTGGGAAGGGTATACCCAGACGTGGGTCCCGTGCTTCCCATGCCACTGGATTCAAGCTAGCCTGGCTGATGAGGGGTGATACCCCGAAAGCGGTCCCAGGATGCTTGTTTCCGGTCCAGTGAGGACCTGGCTTGGCAGTTCGGGCTGGACTGTTCCCATGAGTAACAGGGTCAAGACTGATTTGCATATGGCTGGGTCCAAACTGGGGTGGCATGGTGAGCAAAAAAACAATGGATTAAACCCAGATCTGTGACTGGGGGTGAGTGTCTGACAATGTTCAGCATTCCGTCCATCACTTGTTGTTTTTGCTTTGTCGCCCTAAGTGGGAAGGGTATACCCAATAACAGGGTCAAGACTGACTTGCATATGGCTGGGTCCAAACTGGGGTGGCATGGTGAGCAAAAAAACGATGGATTAAACCCAGATCTGTGACTGGGGGTGAGTGTCTGAAAATGTTCAGCATTCCGTCCATCACTTGTTGTTTTTGCTTTGTCGCCCTAAGTGGGAAGGGTATACCCAGACGTGGGTCCTGTGCTTCCCATGCCACTGGATTCAAGCTAGCCTGGCTGATGAGGGGTGGAACCCCGAAAACGGTCCCAGGATGCTTGTTTCCAGTCCAGTGAGGACCTGGCTTGGCAGTTTGGGCTTGACTGTTCCCATGAGTAACAGGGTCAAGACTGATTTGCATATGGCTGGGTCCAAACTGGGGTGGCATGGTGAGCAAAAATACGATGGATTAAACCCAGATCTGTGACTGGGGATGAGTGTCTGACAATGTTCAGCATTCCGTCCATCACTTGTTGTTTTTGCTTTGTCGCCCTAAGTGGGAAGAGTAAACCCAGACGTGGGTCCCGTGCTTCTCATGCCACTGGATTCAAGCTAGCCTGGCTGATGAGGGTGGAACCCCGAAACCGGTCCCAGGATGCTTGTTTCCGGTCCAGTGAGGACCTGGCTTGGCAGTTCGGGCTGGACTGTTCCCATGAGTAACAGGGTCAAGACTGATTTGCATATGGCTGGGTCCAAACTGGGGTGGCATGGTGAGCAAAAAAACGATGGATTAAACCCAGATCTGTGACTGGGGGTGAGTGTCTGACAATGTTCAGCATTCCGTCCATCACTTGTTGTTTTTGCTTTGTCGCCCTAAGTGGGAAGGGTATACCCAGACGTGGGTCCCTTGCTTCCCATGCCACTGGAGTCAAGCTAGCCTGGCTGATGAGGGGTGATACCCCGAAACCGGTCCCAGGATGCTTTTTTCCAGTCCAGTGAGGACCTGGCGTGGCAGTTCGGACTGGACTGTTCCCATGAGGAACCGGGTCAAGACTGATTTGCATATGGCTGGGTCCAAACTGGGGTGGCATGGTGAACAAAAAAATGATGGATTAAACCCAGATCTGTGATTGGGGTGAGTGTCTGACAAAGTTCAGCATTCCGTCCATCACTTGTTGTTTTTGCTTTGTTGCCCTAAGTGGGAAGGGTATACCCAGACGTAGGTCCTGTGCTTCCCATGCCACTGGATTTAAGCTAGCCTGGCTGATGAGGGGTGCAACCCCGAAACCGGTCCCAGGATGCTTGTTTCCAGTCCAGTGAGGACCTGGCTTGGCAGTTTGGGCTGGACTGTTCCCATGAGTAACAGGGTCAAATCTGATTTGCATATGGCTGGGTCCAAACTGGGGTGGCATGGTGAGCAAAAAAACGATGGATTAAACCCAGATCTGTGACTGGGGGTGAGTGTCTGACAATGTTCAGCATTCCGTCCATTACTTGTTGTTTTTGCTTTGTCGCCCTAAGTGGGAAGAGTATACCCAGACGTGGGTCCTGTGCTTCTCATGCCACTGGATTCAAGCTATCCTGGCTGATGAGGGTGGAACCCCGAAACCGGTCCCAGGGTGCTTGTTTCCGGTCCAGTGAGGACCTGGCTTGGCAGTTCGGGCTGGACTGTTCCCATGAGTAACAGGGTCAAGACTGATTTGCATATGGCTGGGTCCAAACTGGGGTGGCATGGTGAGCAAAAAAACGATGGATTAAACCCAGATCTGTGACTGGGGGTGAGTGTCTGACAATGTTCAGCATTCCGTCCATCACTTGTTGTTTCAACTTTTCCATCATTCTCATACTTTATAGTTGTTTTTATGCCTTATCACTTTCTCAGCTCAAATAAGTCTTTAAGAACAATAGTCGTGCTCTCCTATTGCAGAAAATGCTTGTATTTGATTGTATATTAAAGTCAATGAAAACAGCGTTTAAAGAATGCGGGGAGTGTTTTAAACATCATTGCGGCTGCTTAAGCATACAAGCGAGCAAATGAAATTTATGTTGAAAATTAATGGCTAACGAGCTAGGAAATGCTTCAGAACAGTTGAAAATATGCTGTTATCAAATGTTCCACCATTTCTATACTTTGTGGTAGTTTATATGGTTTATCACTTTCTCAGCTTTAATAAGCATTTTAGGGCGATATACGTGCTCCCCCTAAGGCAGAAAATGCTAACATTTGAATCTGGATAGAAGTCAATGAAAACAGCTTTGAAATGCAGCGGGGAGTGGTTTAAACTTCATTTGGCCTGCTTAAGAATAAAAGCGAGCAAGTGATATTTGTCTCGGAAATTTATGGTTAATAAGCTAGGAAATGCTTTAGAACAGTGGAACATGTGCTGTTATCAACTTTTCCATCATTCTCAGTCCTCATAGTTGTTTTTATGCATTATTACTTTCTCAGCTCAAATTAGACCTTAAGAGCAATAGTCGTGCTCTCCTATTGCAGAAAATGCCTGAATTTGAATCTGGGCTGAAGTCAATGAAAAGAGTGATTTAAAGGAAGCGGGGAGTGTTTTAAACACCATATGGCGTACTTTAGCATACAACCGAGCATGAGCTAGGAAATGCTTCAGAACAGTAGAAAATGTGCTGCTATGCAATGTTCCACCATTCCTATACTTTGTGATAGTTTACATGCTTTACCACGTTCTAAGCTTAAATAAGCCTTTTAGAGCGATATACTTGCACCCCTAAAGCAGATAATGCTCTTAATTGAATCTGGATTAAAGTCAATGAAAACAGCTTTTATATGCTGCGGGGAGTGTTTTAAACATCATTTGGCCTGCTTTAGGCTGGGTGGGATTTGCATATGGCTGGGTCCAAACTGGGGTGGCATGGTGAGCAAAAAAACATGGATTAAACCCAGATCTGTGACTGGGGGTGTGTGTCTGACAATGTTCAGCATTCCGTCCATCACTTGTTGTTTTTGCTTTGTCGCCCTAAGTGGGAAGGGTATACCCAGACGTGGGTCCTGTGCTTCCCATGCCACTGGATTCAAGCTAGCCTGCCTGATGAGGGGTGGAACCCTGAAACCGGTCCCAGGATGCTTGTTTCCGGTCCAATGACGACCTGGCTTGGCAGTTCGGGCTGGACTGTTCCCATGAGTAACAGGGTCAAGACTGATTTGTATATGGCTGGGTCCCAACTGGGGTGGCATGGTGAGCAAAAAAACGATGGATTAAACCCAGATCTGTGACTGGGGGTGAGTGTCTGACAATGTTCAGCATTCCTTCCATCACTTGTTGTTTTTGCTTTGTCGCCCTAAGTGGGAAGGGTATACCCAGACGTGGGTCCCGTGCTTCCCATGCCACTGGATTCAAGCTAGCCTGGCTGATGAGGGGTGATACCCCGAAACCGGTCCCAGGATGCTTGTTTCCGGTCCAGTGAGGACCTGGCTTGGCAGTTCGGGCTGGACTGTTCCCATGAGGAACAGGGTCAAGACTGATTTGCATATGTCTGGGTCCAAACTGGGGTGGCATGATGACAAAAAAATGATGGATTAAACCCAGATCTGTGACTGGGGGTGAGCGTCTGACAATGTTCAGCATTCCGTCCATCACTTGTTGTTTTTGCTTTGTCGCCCTAAGTGGGAAGGGTATACCCAGATGTGGGTCCTGTGCTTCCCATGCCACTGGATTCAAGCTAGCCTGGCTGATGAGGGGTGGAACCCCGAAACCGGTCCCAGGATGCTTGTTTCCGGTCCAGTGAGGACCTGGCTTGGCAGTTCGGGCTGGACTGTTCCCATGAGTTACAGGGTCAAGACTGATTTGCATATGGCTGGGTCCAAACTGGGGTGGCATGGTGAGCAAAAAAACGATGGATTAAACCCAGATCTGTGACTGGGGGTGAGTGTCTGACAATGTTCAGCATTCCGTCCATCACTTGTTGTTTTTGCTTTGTCGCCCTAAGTGAGAAGGGTATACCCAGATGTGGGTCCTGTGCTTCCCATGCCACTGAATTCAAGCTAGCCTGGCTGATGAGGGGTGGAACCCTGAAACCGGTCCCAGGATGCTTGTTTCCGGTCCAATGAGGACCTGGCTTGGCAGTTCGGGCTGGACTGTTCCCATGAGGAACAGGGTCAAGACTGATTTGCATATGGCTGGGTCCCAACTCGGGTGGCATGGTGAGCAAAAAAACGATGGATTAAACCCAGATCTGTGACTGTGGGTGAGTGTCTGACAATGTTCAGCATTCCTTCCATCACTTGTTGTTTTTGCTTTGTCTCCCTAAGTGGGAAGGGTATACCCAGACGTGGGTCCTGTGCTTCCCATGCCACTGGATTCAAGCTAGCCTGGCTGATGAGGGGTGATACCCCGAAACCGGTACCAGGATGCTTGTTTCCGGTCCAGTGAGGACCTGGCTTGGCAGTTCGGGCTGGACTGTTCCTATGAGGAACAGGGTCAAGACTGATTTGCATATGGCTGGGTCCAAACTGGGGTGGCATGATGACAAAAAAATGATGGATTAAACCCAGATCTGTGACTGGGGGTGAGTGTCTGACAATGTTCAGCATTCCGTCCATCACTTGTTGTTTTTGCTTTGTCGCCCTAAGTGGGAAGGGTATACCCAGATGTGGGTCCTGTGCTTCCCATGCCACTGGATTCAAGCTAGCCTGGCTGATGAGGGGTGGAACCCCGAAACCGGTCCCAGGATGCTTGTTTCCGGTCCAGTGAGGACCTGGCTTGGCAGTTCGGGCTGGACTGTTCTCATGAGGAACAGGGTCAAGACTGATTTGCATATGGCTGGGTCCAAACTGGGGTGGCATGGTGAGCAAAAAAACGATGGATTAAACCCAGATCTGTGACTGGGGGTGAGTGTCTGACAATGTTCAGCATTCCGTCCATCACTTGTTGTTTTTGCTTTGTCGCCCTAAGTGGGAAGGGTATACCCAATAACATGGTCAAGACTGATTTGCATATGGCTGGGTCCAAACTGGGGTGGCATGGTGAGCAAAAAAACGATGGATTAAACCCAGATCTGTGACTGGGGGTGAGTGTCTGAAAATGTTCAGCATTCCGTCCATCACTTGTTGTTTTTGCTTTGTCGCCCTAAGTGGGAAGGGTATACCCAGATGTGGGTCCCATGCTTCCCATGCCACTGGATTCAAGCTAGCCTGGCTGATGAGGGGTGGAACCCTGAAACCGGTCCCAGGATGCTTGTTTCCGGTCCAATGAGGACCTGGCTTGGCAGTTCGGGCTGGACTGTTCCCATGAGGAACAGGGTCAAGACTGATTTGCATATGGCTGGGTCCAAACTGGGGTGGCATGATGACAAAAAAATGATGGATTAAACCCAGATCTGTGATTGGGGTGAGTGTCTGACAAAGTTCAGCATTCCGTCCATCACTTGTTGTTTTTGCTTTGTCGCCCTAAGTGGGAAGGGTATACCCAGATGTGGGTCCTATGCTTCCCATGCCACTGGATTCAAGCTAGCCTGGCTGATGAGGGTTGGAACCCCGAAACCGGTCCCAGGATGCTTGTTTCCGGTCCAGTGAGGACCTGGCTTGGCAGTTCGGGCTGGACTGTTCCCATGAGGAACAGGGTCAAGACTGATTTGCATATGTCTGGGTCCAAACTGGGGTGGCATGATGACAAAAAAATGATGGATTAAACCCAGATCTGTGACTGGGGGTGAGCGTCTGACAATGTTCAGCATTCCGTCCATCACTTGTTGTTTTTGCTTTGTCGCCCTAAGTGGGAAGGGTATACCCAGATGTGGGTCCTGTGCTTCCCATGCCACTGGATTCAAGCTAGCCTGGCTGATGAGGGGTGGAACCCCGAAACCGGTCCCAGGATGCTTGTTTCCGGTCCAGTGAGGACCTGGCTTGGCAGTTCGGGCTGGACTGTTCCCATGAGTAACAGGGTCAAGACTGATTTGCATATGGCTGGGTCCAAACTGGGGTGGCATGGTGAGCAAAAAAACGATGGATTAAACCCAGATCTGTGACTGGGGGTGAGTGTCTGACAATGTTCAGCATTCCGTCCATCACTTGTTGTTTTTGCTTTGTCGCCCTAAGTGGGAAGGGTATACCCAATAACAGGGTCAAGACTGACTTGCATATGGCTGGGTCCGAACTGGGGTGGCATGGTGAGCAAAAAAACGATGGATTAAACCCAGATCTGTGACTGGGGGTGAGTGTCTGAAAATGTTCAGCATTCCGTCCATCACTTGTTGTTTTTGCTTTGTCGCCCTAAGTGGGAAGGGTATACCCAGACGTGGGTCCTGTGCTTCCCATGCCACTGGATTCAAGCTAGCCTGGCTGATGAGGGGTGGAACCCCGAAAACGGTCCCAGGATGCTTGTTTCCAGTCCAGTGAGGACCTGGCTTGGCAGTTTGGGCTTGATTGTTCCCATGAGTAACAGGGTCAAGACTGATTTGCATATGGCTGGGTCCAAACTGGGGTGGCATGGTGAGCAAAAATACGATGGATTAAACCCAGATCTGTGACTGGGGATGAGTGTCTGACAATGTTCAGCATTCCGTCCATCACTTGTTGTTTTTGCTTTGGCGCCCTAAGTGGGAAGAGTAAACCCAGACGTGGGTCCCGTGCTTCTCATGCCACTGGATTCAAGCTAGCCTGGCTGATGACGGTGGAACCCCGAAACCGGTCCCAGGATGCTTGTTTCCGGTCCAGTGAGGACCTGGCTTGGCAGTTTGGGCTGGACTGTTCCCATGAGTAACAGGGTCAAGACTGATTTGCATATGGCTGGGTCCAAACTGGGGTGGCATGGTGAGCAAAAAAACGATGGATTAAAACCAGATCTGTGACTGGGGGTGAGTGTCTGACAATGTTCAGCATTCCGTCCATCACTTGTTGTTTTTGCTTTGTCGCCCTAAGTGGGAAGGGTATACCCAGACGTGGGTCCCTTGCTTCCCATGCCACTGGAGTCAAGCTAGCCTGGCTGATGAGGGGTGATTCCCCGAAACCGGTCCCAGGATGCTTTTTTCCAGTCCAGTGAGGACCTGACGTGGCAGTTCGGACTGGACTGTTCCCATGAGGAACAGGGTCAAGACTGATTTGCATATGGCTGGGTCCAAACTGGGGTGGCATGGTGAACAAAAAAATGATGGATTAAACCCAGATCTGTGATAGGGGTGAGTGTCTGACAAAGTTCAGCATTCCGTCCATCACTTGTTGTTTTTGCTTTGTCGCCCTAAGTGGGAAGGGTATACCCAGACGTAGGTCCTGTGCTTCCCATGCCACTGGATTTAAGCTAGCCTGGCTGATGAGGGGTGCAACCCCGAAACCGGTCCCAGGATGCTTGTTTCCAGTCCAGTGAGGACCTGGCTTGGCAGTTTGGGCTGGACTGTTCCCATGAGTAACAGGGTCAAATCTGATTTGCATATGGCTGGGTCCAAACTGGGGTGGCATGGTGAGCAAAAAAACGATGGATTAAACCCAGATCTGTGACTGGGGGTGAGTGTCTGACAATGTTCAGCATTCCGTCCATTACTTGTTGTTTTTGCTTTGTCGCCCTAAGTGGGAAGAGTATACCCAGACGTGGGTCCTGTGCTTCTCATGCCACTGGATTCAAGCTATCCTGGCTGATGAGGGTGGAACCCCGAAACCGGTCCCAGGGTGCTTGTTTCCGGTCCAGTGAGGACCTGGCTTGGCAGTTCGGGCTGGACTGTTCCCATGAGTAACAGGGTCAAGACTGATTTGCATATGGCTGGGTCCAAACTGGGGTGGCATGGTGAGCAAAAAAACGATGGATTAAACCCAGATCTGTGACTGGGGGTGAGTGTCTGACAATGTTCAGCATTCCGTCCATCACTTGTTGTTTCAACTTTTCCATCATTCTCATACTTTATAGTTGTTTTTATGCCTTATCACTTTCTCAGCTCAAATAAGTCTTTAAGAACAACAGTCGTGCTCTCCTATTGCAGAAAATGCTTGTATTTGATTGTATATTAAAGTCAATGAAAACAGCGTTTAAAGAATGCGGGGAGTGTTTTAAACATCATTGCGGCTGCTTAAGCATACAAGCGAGCAAATGAAATTTATGTTGAAAATTAATGGTTAACGAGCTAGGAAATGCTTCAGAACAGTTGAAAATATGCTGTTATCAAATGTTCCACCATTTCTATACTTAGTGGTAGTTTATATGGTTTATCACTTTCTCAGCTTTAATAAGCATTTTAGGGCGATATACGTGCTCCCCCTAAGGCAGAAAATGCTAACATTTGAATCTGGATAGAAGTCAATGAAAACAGCTTTGAAATGCAGCGGGGAGTGGTTTAAACATCATTTGGCCTGCTTAAGAATAAAAGCGAGCAAGTGATATTTGTCTCGGAAATTTATGGTTAATAAGCTAGGAAATGCTTTAGAACAGTGGAACATGTGCTGTTATCAACTTTTCCATCATTCTCAGTCCTCATAGTTTTTTTTATGCATTATTACTTTCTCAGCTCAAATTAGACCTTAAGAGCAATAGTCGTGCTCTCCTATTGCAGAAAATGCCTGAATTTGAATCTGGGCTGAAGTCAATGAAAAGAGTGTTTTAAAGGAAGCGGGGAGTGTTTAAAACACCATATGGCGTACTTTAGCATACAACCGAGCATGAGCTAGGAAATGCTTCAGAACAGTAGAAAATGTGCTGCTATGCAATGTTCCACCATTCCTATACTTTGTGATAGTTTACATGCTTTACCACGTTCTAAGCTTAAATAAGCCTTTTAGAGCGATATACTTGCACCCCTAAAGCAGATAATGCTCTTAATTGAATCTGGATTAAAGTCAATGAAAACAGCTTTTATATGCTGCGGGGAGTGTTTTAAACATCATTTGGCCTGCTTTAGGCTGGGTGGGATTTGCATATGGCTGGGTCCAAACTGGGGTGGCATGGTGAGCAAAAAAACATGGATTAAACCCAGATCTGTGACTGGGGGTGTGTGTCTGACAATGTTCAGCATTCCGTCCATCACTTGTTGTTTTTGCTTTGTCGCCCTAAGTGGGAAGGGTATACCCAGACGTGGGTCCCGTGCTTCCCATGCCACTGGATTCAAGCTAGCCTGGCTGATGAGGGGTGATACCCCGAAAGCGGTCCCAGGATGCTTGTTTCCGGTCCAGTGAGGACCTGGCTTGGCAGTTCGGGCTGGACTGTTCCCATGAGTAACAGGGTCAAGACTGATTTGCATATGGCTGGGTCCAAACTGGGGTGGCATGGTGAGCAAAAAAACGATGGATTAAACCCAGATCTGTGACTGGGGGTGAGTGTCTGACAATGTTCAGCATTCCGTCCATCACTTGTTGTTTTTGCTTTGTCGCCCTAAGTGAGAAGGGTATACCCAGACGTGGGTCCTGTGCTTCCCATGCCACTGGATTCAAGCTAGCCTGGCTGATGAGGGGTGGAACCCTGAAACCGGTCCCAGGATGCTTGTTTCCGGTCCAATGAGGACCTGGCTTGGCAGTTCGGGCTGGACTGTTCCCATGAGTAACAGGGTCAAGACTGATTTGCATATGGCTGGGTCCCAACTCGGGTGGCATGGTGAGTAAAAAAACGATGGATTAAACCCAGATCTGTGACTGTGGGTGAGTGTCTGACAATGTTCAGCATTCCTTCCATCACTTGTTGTTTTTGCTTTGTCTCCCTAAGTGGGAAGGGTATACCCAGACGTGGGTCCTGTGCTTCCCATGCCACTGGATTCAAGCTAGCCTGGCTGATGAGGGGTGGAACCCCGAAACCGGTCCCAGGATGCTTGTTTCCGGTCCAGTGAGGACCTGGCTTGGCAGTTCGGGCTGGACTGTTCCCATGAGTAACAGGGTCAAGACTGATTTGCATATGGCTGGGTCCAAACTGGGGTGGCATGGTGAGCAAAAAAACGATGGATTAAACCCAGATCTGTGACTGGGGGTTTGTGTCTGACAATGTTCAGCATTCCGTCCATCACTTGTTGTTTTTGCTTTGTCGCCCTAAGTGGGAAGGGTATACCCAGACGTGGGTCCTGTGCTTCCCATGCCACTGGATTCAAGCTAGCCTGGCTGATGAGGGGTGGAACCCCGAAACCGGTCCCAGGATGCTTGTTTCCGGTCCAGTGAGGACGTGGCTTGGCAGTTCGGGCTGGACTGTTCCCATGAGGAACAGTGTCAAGACTGATTTGCATATGGCTGGGTCCAAAATGGGGTGGCATGTGAACAAAAAAATGATGGATTAAACCCAGATCTGTTACAGGGGGTGAGTGTCTGACAATGTTCAGCATTCCGTCCATCACTTGTTGTTTTTGCTTTGTCGCCCTAAGTGGGAAGGGTATACCCAGACGTGGGTCCAGTGCTTCCCATGCCACTGGATTCAAGCTAGCCTGGCTGATGATGGGTGGAATCCCAAAACCGGTCCCAGGGTGCTTGTTTCCGGTCCAGTGAGGACCTGGCTTGGCAGTTCGGGCTGGACTGTTCCCATGAGTAACAGGGTCAAGACTGATTTGTATATGGCTGGGTCCCAACTGGGGTGGCATGGTGAGCAAAAAAACGATGGATTAAACCCAGATCTGTGACTGGGGGTGAGCGTCTGACAATGTTCAGCATTCCGTCCATCACTTGTTGTTTTTGCTTTGTCGCCCTAAGTGGGAAGGGTATACCCAGATTTGGGTCCTGTGCTTCCCATGCCACTGGATTCAAGCTAGCCTGGCTGATGAGGGGTGGAACCCCGAAACCGGTCCCAGGATGCTTGTTTCCGGTCCAGTGAGGACCTGGCTTGGCAGTTCGGGCTGGACTGTTCCCATGAGTTACAGGGTCAAGACTGTTTTGCATATGGCTGGGTCCAAACTAGGGTGGCATGGTGAGCAAAAAAACGATGGATTAAACCCAGATCTGTGACTGGGGGTGAGTGTCTGACAATGTTCAGCATTCCGTCCATCACTTGTTGTTTTTGCTTTGTCGCCCTAAGTGAGAAGGGTATACCCAGACGTGGGTCCTGTGCTTCCCATGCCACTGGATTCAAGCTAGCCTGGCTGATGAGGGGTGCAACCCTGAAACCGGTCCCAGGATGCTTGTTTCCGGTCCAATGAGGACCTGGCTTGGCAGTTCGGGCTGGACTGTTCCCATGAGTAACAGGGTCAAGACTGATTTGCATATGGCTGGGTCCCAACTCGGGTGGCATGGTGAGCAAAAAAACGATGGATTAAACCCAGATCTGTGACTGTGGTTGAGTGTCTGACAATGTTCAGCATTCCTTCCATCACTTGTTGTTTTTGCTTTGTCTCCCTAAGTGGGAAGGGTATACCCAGACGTGGGTCCTGTGCTTCCCATGCCACTGGATTCAAGCTAGCCTTGCTGATGAGGGGTGATTCCCCGAAACCGGTACCAGGATGCTTGTTACTGTCCAGTGAGGACCTGGCTTGGCAGTTCGGGCTGGACTGTTCCCATGAGGAACAGGGTCAAGACTGATTTGCATATGGCTGGGTCCAAACTGGGGTGGCATGATGACAAAAAAATGATGGATTAAACCCAGATCTGTGACTGGGGGTGAGTGTCTGACAATGTTCAGCATTCCGTCCATCACTTGTTGTTTTTGCTTTGTCGCCCTAAGTGGGAAGGGTATACCCAGATGTGGGTCCTGTGCTTCCCATGCCACTGGATTCAAGCTAGCCTCGCTGATGAGGGGTGGAACCCCGAAACCGGTCCCAGGATGCTTGTTTCCGGTCCAGTGAGGATCTGGCTTGGCAGTTCGGGCTGGACTGTTCCCATGAGTAACAGGGTCAAGACTGATTTGCATATGGCTGGGTCCAAACTGGGGTGGCATGGTGAGCAAAAAAACGATGGATTAAACCCAGATCTGTGACTGGGGGTTTGTGTCTGACAATGTTCAGCATTCCGTCCATCACTTGTTGTTTTTGCTTTGTCGCCCTAAGTGGGAAGGGTATACCCAGACGTGGGTCCTGTGCTTCCCATGCCACTGGATTCAAGCTAGCCTGGTTGATGAGGGGTGGAATCCCAAAACCGGTCCCAGGATGCTTGTTTCCGGTCCAGTGAGGACGTGGCTTGGCAGTTCGGGCTGGACTGTTCCCATGAGGAACAGTGTCAAGACTGATTTGCATATGGCTGGGTCCAAAATGGGGTGGCATGGTGACAAAAAAATGATGGATTAAACCCAGATCTGTTACAGGGGGTGAGTGTCTGACAATGTTCAGCATTCCGTCCATCACTTGTTGTTTTTGCTTTGTCGCCCTAAGTGGGAAGGGTATACCCAGACGTGGGTCCAGTGCTTCCCATGCCACTGGATTCAAGCTAGCCTGGCTGATGATGGGTGGAATCCCAAAACCGGTCCCAGGGTGCTTGTTTCCGGTCCAGTGAGGACCTGGCTTGGCAGTTCGGGCTGGACTGTTCCCATGAGTAACAGGGTCAAGACTGATTTGCATATGGCTGGGTCCAAACTGGGGTGGCATGGTGAACAAAAAAACGATGGATTAAATCCAGATCTGTGACTGGGGTGAGTGTCTGACAATGTTCATCATTCCTTCCATCACTTGTTGTTTTTGCTTTGTCGCCCTAAGTGGGAAGGGTATACCCAGACGTGGGTCCCGTGCTTCCCATGCCACTGGATTCAAGCTAGCCTGGCTGATGAGGGGTGATACCCCGAAAGCGGTCCCAGGATGCTTGTTTCCGGTCCAGTGAGGACCTGGCTTGGCAGTTCGGGCTGGACTGTTCCCATGAGTAACAGGGTCAAGACTGATTTGCATATGGCTGGGTCCAAACTGGGGTGGCATGGTGAGCAAAAAAACGATGGATTAAACCCAGATCTGTGACTGGGGGTGAGTGTCTGACAATGTTCAGCATTCCGTCCATCACTTGTTGTTTTTGCTTTGTCGCCCTAAGTGGGAAGGGTATACCCAATAACAGGGTCAAGACTGACTTGCATATGGCTGGGTCCAAACTGGGGTGGCATGGTGAGCAAAAAAACGATGGATTAAACCCAGATCTGTGACTGGGGGTGAGTGTCTGAAAATGTTCAGCATTCCGTCCATCACTTGTTGTTTTTGCTTTGTCGCCCTAAGTGGGAAGGGTATACCCAGACGTGGGCCTGTGCTTCCCATGCCACTGGATTCAAGCTAGCCTGGCTGATGAGGGGTGGAACCCCGAAAACGGTCCCAGGATGCTTGTTTCCAGTCCAGTGAGGACCTGGCTTGGCAGTTTGGGCTTGACTGTTCCCATGAGTAACAGGGTCAAGACTGATTTGCATATGGCTGGGTCCAAACTGGGGTGGCATGGTGAGCAAAAATACGATGGATTAAACCCAGATCTGTGACTGGGGGTGAGTGTCTGACAATGTTCAGCATTCCGTCCATTACTTGTTGTTTTTGCTTTGTCGCCCTAAGTGGGAAGAGTATACCCAGACGTGGGTCCTGTGCTTCTCATGCCACTGGATTCAAGCTATCCTGGCTGATGAGGGTGGAACCCCGAAACCGGTCCCAGGGTGCTTGTTTCTGGTCCAGTGAGGACCTGGCTTGGCAGTTCGGGCTGGACTGTTCCCATGAGTAACAGGGTCAAGACTGATTTGCATATGGCTGGGTCCAAACTGGGGTGGCATGGTGAGCAAAAAAACGATGGATTAAACCCAGATCTGTGACTGGGGGTGAGTGTCTGACAATGTTCAGCTTTCCGTCCATCACTTGTTGTTTCAACTTTTCCATCATTCTCATACTTTATAGTTGTTTTTATGCCTTATCACTTTCTCAGCTCAAATAAGTCTTTAAGAACAATAGTCGTGCTCTCCTATTGCAGAAAATGCTTGTATTTGATTGTATATTAAAGTCAATGAAAACAGCGTTTAAAGAATGCGGGGAGTGTTTTAAACATCATTGCGGCTGCTTAAGCATACAAGCAAGCAAATGAAATTTATGTTGAAAATTAATGGCTAACGAGCTAGGAAATGCTTCAGAACAGTTGAAAATATGCTGTTATCAAATGTTCCACCATTTCTATACTTTGTGGTAGTTTATATGGTTTATCACTTTCTCAGCTTTAATAAGCATTTTAGGGCGATATACGTGCTTCCCCTAAGGCAGAAAATGCTAACATTTGAATCTGGATAGAAGTCAATGAAAACAGCTTTGAAATGCAGCGGGGAGTGGTTTAAACATCATTTGGCCTGCTTAAGAATAAAAGCGAGCAAGTGATATTTGTCTCGGAAATTTATGGTTAATAAGCTAGGAAATGCTTTAGAACAGTGGAACATGTGCTGTTATCAACTTTTCCATCATTCTCAGTCCTCATAGTTGTTTTTATGCATTATTACTTTCTCAGCTCAAATTAGACCTTAAGAGCAATAGTCGTGCTCTCCTATTGCAGAAAATGCCTGAATTTGAATCTGGGCTGATGTCAATGAAAAGAGTGTTTTAAAGGAAGCGGGGAGTGTTTTAAACACCATATGGCGTACTTTAGCATACAACCGAGCATGAGCTAGGAAATGCTTCAGAACAGTAGAAAATGTGCTGCTATGCAATGTTCCACCATTCCTATACTTTGTGATAGTTTACATGCTTTACCACGTTCTAAGCTTAAATAAGCCTTTTAGAGCGATATACTTGCACCCCTAAAGCAGATAATGCTCTTAATTGAATCTGGATTAAAGTCAATGAAAACAGCTTTTATATGCTGCGGGGAGTGTTTTAAACATCATTTGGCCTGCTTTAGGCTGGGTGGGATTTGCATATGGCTGGGTCCAAACTGGGGTGGCATGGTGAGCAAAAAAACATGGATTAAACCCAGATCTGTGACTGGGGGTGTGTGTCTGACAATGTTCAGCATTCCGTCCATCACTTGTTGTTTTTGCTTTGTCGCCCTAAGTGGGAAGGGTATACCCAGACGTGGGTCCTGTGCTTCCCATGCCACTGGATTCAAGCTAGCATGGATGATGAGGGGTGGAACCCTGAAACCGGTCCCAGGATGCTTGTTTCCGGTCCAATGACGACCTGGCTTGGCAGTTCGGGCTGGACTGTTCCCATGAGTAACAGGGTCAAGACTGATTTGTATATGGCTGGGTCCCAACTGGGGTGGCATGGTGAGCAAAAAAACGATGGATTAAACCCAGATCTGTGACTGGGGGTGAGCGTCTGACAATGTTCAGCATTCCGTCCATCACTTGTTGTTTTTGCTTTGTCGCCCTAAGTGGGAAGGGTATACCCAGATTTGGGTCCTGTGCTTCCCATGCCACTGGATTCAAGCTAGCCTGGCTGATGAGGGGTGGAACCCCGAAACCGGTCCCAGGATGCTTGTTTCCGGTCCAGTGAGGACCTGGCTTGGCAGTTCGGGCTGGACTGTTCCCATGAGTTACAGGGTCAAGACTGTTTTGCATATGGCTGGGTCCAAACTGGGGTGGCATGGTGAGCAAAAAAACGATGGATTAAACCCAGATCTGTGACTGGGGGTGAGTGTCTGACAATGTTCAGCATTCCGTCCATCACTTGTTGTTTTTGCTTTGTCGCCCTAAGTGAGAAGGGTATACCCAGACGTGGGTCCTGTGCTTCCCATGCCACTGGATTCAAGCTAGCCTGGCTGATGAGGGGTGGAACCCTGAAACCGGTCCCAGGATGCTTGTTTCCGGTCCAATGAGGACCTGGCTTGGCAGTTCGGGCTGGACTGTTCCCATGAGTAACAGGGTCAAGACTGATTTGCATATGGCTGGGTCCCAACTCGGGTGGCATGGTGAGCAAAAAAACGATGGATTAAACCCAGATCTGTGACTGTGGGTGAGTGTCTGACAATGTTCAGCATTCCTTCCATCACTTGTTGTTTTTGCTTTGTCTCCCTAAGTGGGAAGGGTATACCCAGACGTGGGTCCTGTGCTTCCCATGCCACTGGATTCAAGCTAGCCTGGCTGATGAGGGGTGATACCCCGAAACCGGTACCAGGATGCTTGTTACTGTCCAGTGAGGACCTGGCTTGGCAGTTCGGGCTGGACTGTTCCCATGAGGAACAGGGTCAAGACTGATTTGCATATGGCTGGGTCCAAACTGGGGTGGCATGATGACAAAAAAATGATGGATTAAACCCAGATCTGTGACTGGGGGTGAGTGTCTGACAATGTTCAGCATTCCGTCCATCACTTGTTGTTTTTGCTTTGTCGCCCTAAGTGCGAAGGGTATACCCAGATGTGGGTCCTGTGCTTCCCATGCCACTGGATTCAAGCTAGCCTGGCTGATGAGGGGTGGAACCCCGAAACCGGTCCCAGGATGCTTGTTTCCGGTCCAGTGAGGACCTGGCTTGGCAGTTCGGGCTGGACTGTTCCCATGAGTAACAGGGTCAAGACTGATTTGCATATGGCTGGGTCCAAACTGGGGTGGCATGGTGAGCAAAAAAACGATGGATTAAACCCAGATCTGTGACTGGGGGTTTGTGTCTGACAATGTTCAGCATTCCGTCCATCACTTGTTGTTTTTGCTTTGTCGCCCTACGTGGGAAGGGTATACCCAGACGTGGGTCCTGTGCTTCCCATGCCACTGGATTCAAGCTAGCCTGGCTGATGAGGGGTGGAACCCCGAAACCGGTCCCAGGATGCTTGTTTCCGGTCCAGTGAGGACGTGGCTTGGCAGTTCGGGCTGGACTGTTCCCATGAGGAACAGTGTCAAGACTGATTTGCATATGGCTGGGTCCAAAATGGGGTGGCATGGTGACAAAAAAATGATGGATTAAACCCAGATCTGTTACAGGGGGTGAGTGTCTGACAATGTTCAGCATTCCGTCCATCACTTGTTGTTTTTGCTTTGTCGCCCTAAGTGGGAAGGGTATACCCAGACGTGGGTCCAGTGCTTCCCATGCCACTGGATTCAAGCTAGCCTGGCTGATGATGGGTGGAATCCCAAAACCGGTCCCAGGGTGCTTGTTTCCGGTCCAGTGAGGACCTGGCTTGGCAGTTCGGGCTGGACTGTTCCCATGAGTAACAGGGTCAAGACTGATTTGTATATGGCTGGGTCCCAACTGGGGTGGCATGGTGAGCAAAAAAACGATGGATTAAACCCAGATCTGTGACTGGGGGTGAGCGTCTGACAATGTTCAGCATTCCGTCCATCACTTGTTGTTTTTGCTTTGTCGCCCTAAGTGGGAAGGGTATACCCAGATTTGGGTCCTGTGCTTCCCATGCCACTGGATTCAAGCTAGCCTGGCTGATGAGGGGTGGAACCCCGAAACCGGTCCCAGGATGCTTGTTTCCGGTCCAGTGAGGACCTGGCTTGGCAGTTCGGGCTGGACTGTTCCCATGAGTTACAGGGTCAAGACTGTTTTGCATATGGCTGGGTCCAAACTAGGGTGGCATGGTGAGCAAAAAAACGATGGATTAAACCCAGATCTGTGACTGGGGGTGAGTGTCTGACAATGTTCAGCATTCCGTCCATCACTTGTTGTTTTTGCTTTGTCGCCCTAAGTGAGAAGGGTATACCCAGACGTGGGTCCTGTGCTTCCCATGCCACTGGATTCAAGCTAGCCTGGCTGATGAGGGGTGCAACCCTGAAACCGGTCCCAGGATGCTTGTTTCCGGTCCAATGAGGACCTGGCTTGGCAGTTCGGGCTGGACTGTTCCCATGAGTAACAGGGTCAAGACTGATTTGCATATGGCTGGGTCCCAACTCGGGTGGCATGGTGAGCAAAAAAACGATGGATTAAACCCAGATCTGTGACTGTGGGTGAGTGTCTGACAATGTTCAGCATTCCTTCCATCACTTGTTGTTTTTGCTTTGTCTCCCTAAGTGGGAAGGGTATACCCAGACGTGGGTCCTGTGCTTCCCATGCCACTGGATTCAAGCTAGCCTGGCTGATGAGGGGTGATACCCCGAAACCGGTACCAGGATGCTTGTTACTGTCCAGTGAGGACCTGGCTTGGCAGTTCGGGCTGGACTGTTCCCATGAGGAACAGGGTCAAGACTGATTTGCATATGGCTGGGTCCAAACTGGGGTGGCATGATGACAAAAAAATGATGGATTAAACCCAGATCTGTGACTGGGGGTGAGTGTCTGACAATGTTCAGCATTCCGTCCATCACTTGTTGTTTTTGCTTTGTCGCCCTAAGTGGGAAGGGTATACCCAGATGTGGGTCCTGTGCTTCCCATGCCACTGGATTCAAGCTAGCCTGGCTGATGAGGGGTGGAACCCCGAAACCGGTCCCAGGATGCTTGTTTCCGGTCCAGTGAGGATCTGGCTTGGCAGTTCGGGCTGGACTGTTCCCATGAGTAACAGGGTCAAGACTGATTTGCATATGGCTGGGTCCAAACTGGGGTGGCATGGTGAGCAAAAAAACGATGGATTAAACCCAGATCTGTGACTGGGGGTTTGTGTCTGACAATGTTCAGCATTCCGTCCATCACTTGTTGTTTTTGCTTTGTCGCCCTAAGTGGGAAGGGTATACCCAGACGTGGGTCCTGTGCTTCCCATGCCACTGGATTCAAGCTAGCCTGGTTGATGAGGGGTGGAATCCCAAAACCGGTCCCAGGATGCTTGTTTCCGGTCCAGTGAGGACGTGGCTTGGCAGTTCGGGCTGGACTGTTCCCATGAGGAACAGTGTCAAGACTGATTTGCATATGGCTGGGTCCAAAATGGGGTGGCATGGTGACAAAAAAATGATGGATTAAACCCAGATCTGTTACAGGGGGTGAGTGTCTGACAATGTTCAGCATTCCGTCCATCACTTGTTGTTTTTGCTTTGTCGCCCTAAGTGGGAAGGGTATACCCAGACGTGGGTCCAGTGCTTCCCATGCCACTGGATTGAAGCTAGCCTGGCTGATGATGGGTGGAATCCCAAAACCGGTCCCAGGGTGCTTGTTTCCGGTCCAGTGAGGACCTGGCTTGGCAGTTCGGGCTGGACTGTTCCCATGAGTAACAGGGTCAAGACTGATTTGCATATGGCTGGGTCCAAACTGGGGTGGCATGGTGAACAAAAAAACGATGGATTAAATCCAGATCTGTGACTGGGGTGAGTGTCTGACAATGTTCATCATTCCTTCCATCACTTGTTGTTTTTGCTTTGTCGCCCTAAGTGGGAAGGGTATACCCAGACGTGGGTCCCGTGCTTCCCATGCCACTGGATTCAAGCTAGCCTGGCTGATGAGGGGTGATACCCCGAAAGCGGTCCCAGGATGCTTGTTTCCGGTCCAGTGAGGACCTGGCTTGGCAGTTCGGGCTGGACTGTTCCCATGAGTAACAGGGTCAAGACTGATTTGCATATGGCTGGGTCCAAACTGGGGTGGCATGGTGAGCAAAAAAACGATGGATTAAACCCAGATCTGTGACTGGGGGTGAGTGTCTGACAATGTTCAGCATTCCGTCCATCACTTGTTGTTTTTGCTTTGTCGCCCTAAGTGGGAAGGGTATACCCAATAACAGGGTCAAGACTGACTTGCATATGGCTGGGTCCAAACTGGGGTGGCATGGTGAGCAAAAAAACGATGGATTAAACCCAGATCTGTGACTGGGGGTGAGTGTCTGAAAATGTTCAGCATTCCGTCCATCACTTGTTGTTTTTGCTTTGTCGCCCTAAGTGGGAAGGGTATACCCAGACGTGGGTCCTGTGCTTCCCATGCCACTGGATTCAAGCTAGCCTGGCTGATGAGGGGTGGAACCCCGAAAACGGTCCCAGGATGCTTGTTTCCAGTCCAGTGAGGACCTGGCTTGGCAGTTTGGGCTTGACTGTTCCCATGAGTAACAGGGTCAAGACTGATTTGCATATGGCTGGGTCCAAACTGGGGTGGCATGGTGAGCAAAAATACGATGGATTAAACCCAGATCTGTGACTGGGGATGAGTGTCTGACAATGTTCAGCATTCCGTCCATCACTTGTTGTTTTTGCTTTGTCGCCCTAAGTGGGAAGAGTAAACCCAGACGTGGGTCCCGTGCTTCTCATGCCACTGGATTCAAGCTAGCCTGGCTGATGAGGGTGGAACCCCGAAACCGGTCCCAGGATGCTTGTTTCCGGTCCAGTGAGGACCTGGCTTGGCAGTTCGGGCTGGACTGTTCCCATGAGTAACAGGGTCAAGACTGATTTGCATATGGCTGGGTCCAAACTGGGGTGGCATGGTGAGCAAAAAAACGATGGATTAAACCCAGATCTGTGACTGGGGGTGAGTGTCTGACAATGTTCAGCATTCCGTCCATCACTTGTTGTTTTTGCTTTGTCGCCCTAAGTGGGAAGGGTATACCCAGACGTGGGTCCCTTGCTTCCCATGCCACTGGAGTCAAGCTAGCCTGGCTGATGAGGGGTGATACCCCGAAACCGGTCCCAGGATGCTTTTTTCCAGTCCAGTGAGGACCTGGCGTGGCAGTTCGGACTGGACTGTTCCCATGAGGAACAGGGTCAAGACTGATTTGCATATGGCTGGGTCCAACTGGGGTGGCATGGTGAACAAAAAAATGATGGATTAAACCCAGATCTGTGATTGGGGTGAGTGTCTGACAAAGTTCAGCATTCCGTCCATCACTTGTTGTTTTTGCTTTGTTGCCCTAAGTGGGAAGGGTATACCCAGACGTAGGTCCTGTGCTTCCCATGCCACTGGATTTAAGCTAGCCTGGCTGATGAGGGGTGCAACCCCGAAACCGGTCCCAGGATGCTTGTTTCCAGTCCAGTGAGGACCTGGCTTGGCAGTTTGGGCTGGACTGTTCCCATGAGTAACAGGGTCAAGACTGATTTGCATATGGCTGGGTCCAAACTGGGGTGGCATGGTGATCAAAAAAACGATGGATTAAACCCAGATCTGTGACTGGGGGTGAGTGTCTGACAATGTTCAGCATTCCGTCCATTACTTGTTGTTTTTGCTTTGTCGCCCTAAGTGGGAAGAGTATACCCAGACGTGGGTCCTGTGCTTCTCATGCCACTGGATTCAAGCTATCCTGGCTGATGAGGGTGGAACCCCGAAACCGGTCCCAGGGTGCTTGTTTCCGGTCCAGTGAGGACCTGGCTTGGCAGTTCGGGCTGGACTGTTCCCATGAGTAACAGGGTCAAGACTGATTTGCATATGGCTGGGTCCAAACTGGGGTGGCATGGTGAGCAAAAAAACGATGGATTAAACCCAGATCTGTGACTGGGGGTGAGTGTCTGACAATGTTCAGCATTCCGTCCATCACTTGTTGTTTGAACTTTTCCATCATTCTCATACTTTATAGTTGTTTTTATGCCTTATCACTTTCTCAGCTCAAATAAGTCTTTAAGAACAATAGTCGTGCTCTCCTATTGCAGAAAATGCTTGTATTTGATTGTATATTAAAGTCAATGAAAACAGCGTTTAAAGAATGCGGGGAGTGTTTTAAACATCATTGCGGCTGCTTAAGCATACAATCGAGCAAATGAAATTTATGTTGAAAATTAATGGTTAACGAGCTAGGAAATGCTTCAGAACAGTTGAAAATATGCTGTTATCAAATGTTCCACCATTTCTATACTTTGTGGTAGTTTATATGGTTTATCACTTTCTCAGCTTTAATAAGCATTTTAGGGCGATATACGTGCTCCCCCTAAGGCAGAAAATGCTAACATTTGAATCTGGATAGAAGTCAATGAAAACAGCTTTGAAATGCAGCGGGGAGTGGTTTAAACATCATTTGGCCTGCTTAAGAATAAAAGCGAGCAAGTGATATTTGTCTCGGAAATTTATGGTTAATAAGCTAGGAAATGCTTTAGAACAGTGGAACATGTGCTGTTATCAACTTTTCCATCATTCTCAGTCCTCATAGTTGTTTTTATGCATTATTACTTTCTCAGCTCAAATTAGACCTTAAGAGCAATAGTCGTGCTCTCCTATTGCAGAAAATGCCTGAATTTGAATCTGGGCTGAAGTCAATGAAAAGAGTGATTTAAAGGAAGCGGGGAGTGTTTTAAACACCATATGGCGTACTTTAGCATACAACCGAGCATGAGCTAGGAAATGCTTCAGAACAGTAGAAAATGTGCTGCTATGCAATATTCCACCATTCCTATACTTTGTGATAGTTTACATGCTTTACCACGTTCTAAGCTTAAATAAGCCTTTTAGAGCGATATACTTGCACCCCTAAAGCAGATAATGCTCTTAATTGAATCTGGATTAAAGTCAATGAAAACAGCTTTTATATGCTGCGGGGAGTGTTTTAAACATCATTTGGCCTGCTTTAGGCTGGGTGGGATTTGCATATGGCTGGGTCCAAACTGGGGTGGCATGGTGAGCAAAAAAACATGGATTAAACCCAGATCTGTGACTGGGGGTGTGTGTCTGACAATGTTCAGCATTCCGTCCATCACTTGTTGTTTTTGCTTTGTCGCCCTAAGTGGGAAGGGTATACCCAGACGTGGGTCCTGTGCTTCCCATGCCACTGGATTCAAGCTAGCCTGCCTGATGAGGGGTGGAACCCTGAAACCGGTCCCAGGATGCTTGTTTCCGGTCCAATGACGACCTGGCTTGGCAGTTCGGGCTGGACTGTTCCCATGAGTAACAGGGTCAAGACTGATTTGTATATGGCTGGGTCCCAACTGGGGTGGCATGGTGAGCAAAAAAACGATGGATTAAACCCAGATCTGTGACTGGGGGTGAGTGTCTGACAATGTTCAGCATTCCTTCCATCACTTGTTGTTTTTGCTTTGTCGCCCTAAGTGGGAAGGGTATACCCAGACGTGGGTCCCGTGTTTCCCATGCCACTGGATTCAAGCTAGCCTGGCTGATGAGGGGTGATACCCCGAAACCGGTCCCAGGATGCTTGTTTCCGGTCCAGTGAGGACCTGGCTTGGCAGTTCGGGCTGGACTGTTCCCATGAGGATCAGGGTCAAGACTGATTTGCATATGTCTGGGTCCAAACTGGGGTGGCATGATGACAAAAAAATGATGGATTAAACCCAGATCTGTGACTGGGGGTGAGCGTCTGACAATGTTCAGCATTCCGTCCATCACTTGTTGTTTTTGCTTTGTCGCCCTAAGTGGGAAGGGTATACCCAGATGTGGGTCCTGTGCTTCCCATGCCACTGGATTCAAGCTAGCCTGGCTGATGAGGGGTGGAACCCCGAAACCGGTCCCAGGATGCTTGTTTCCGGTCCAGTGAGGACCTGGCTTGGCAGTTCGGGCTGGACTGTTCCCATGAGTTACAGGGTCAAGACTGATTTGCATATGGCTGGGTCCAAACTGGGGTGGCATGGTGAGCAAAAAAACGATGGATTAAACCCAGATCTGTGACTGGGGTGAGTGTCTGACAAAGTTCAGCATTCCGTCCATCACTTGTTGTTTTTGCTTTGACGCCCTAAGTGGGAAGGGTATACCCAGACGTGGGTCCTGTGCTTCCCATGCCACTGGATTTAAGCTAGCCTGGCTGATGAGGGGTGGAACTTCGAAACCGGTCCCAGGATGATTGTTTCCGGTCCAGTGAGGACCTGGCTTGGCAGTTTGGGCTGGACTGTTCCCATGAGTAACAGGGTCAAATCTGATTTGCATATGGCTGGGTCCAAACTGGGGTGGCATGGTGAGCAAAAAAACGATGGATTAAACCCAGATCTGTGACTGGGGGTGAGTGTCTGACAATGTTCAGCATTCCGTCCATTACTTGTTGTTTTTGCTTTGTCGCCCTAAGTGGGAAGAGTATACCCAGACGTGGGTCCTGTGCTTCTCATGCCACTGGATTCAAGCTATCCTGGCTGATGAGGGTGGAACCCCGAAACCAGTCCCAGGGTGCTTGTTTCCGGTCCAGTGAGGACCTGGCTTGGCAGTTCGGGCTGGACTGTTCCCATGAGTAACAGGGTCAAGACTGATTTGCATATGGCTGGGTCCAAACTGGGGTGGCATGGTGAGCAAGAAAACGATGGATTAAACCCAGATCTGTGACTGGGGTGAGTGTCTGACAATGTTCAGTATTCCGTCCATCACTTGTTGTTTTTGCTTTGTCGCCCTAAGTGGGAAGGGTATACCCAATAACAGGGTCAAGACTGATTTGCATATGGCTGGGTCCAAACTGGGGTGGCATGGTGAGCAAAAAAACGATGGATTAAACCCAGATCTGTGACTGGGGGTGAGTGTCTGAAAATGTTCAGCATTCCGTCCATCACTTGTTGTTTTTGCTTTGTCGCCCTAAGTGGGAAGGGTATACCCAGACGTGGGTCCCGTGCTTCCCATGCCACTGGAGTCAAGCTAGCCTGGCTGATGAGGGGTGATACCCCGAAACCGGTCCCAGGATGCTTTTTTCCAGTCCAGTGAGGACCTGGCGTGGCAGTTCGGACTGGACTGTTCCCATGAGGAACAGGGTCAAGACTGATTTGCATATGCTGGGTCCAAACTGGGGTGGCATGGTAAACAAAAAAATGATGGATTAAACCCAGATCTGTGACTGGGGTGAGTGTCTGACAAAGTTCAGCATTCCGTCCATCACTTGTTGTTTTTGCTTTGTCGCCCTAAGTGGGAAGAGTATACCCAGACGTGGGTCCTGTGCTTCTCATACCACTGGATTCAAGCTATCCTGGCTGATGAGGGTGGAACCCCGAAACCGGTCCCAGGGTGCTTGTTTCCGGTCCAGTGAGGAACTGGCTTGGCAGTTCGGGCTGGACTGTTCCCATGAGTAACAGGGTCAAGACTGATTTGCATATGGCTGGGTCCAAACTGGGGTGGCATGGTGAGCAAAAAAACGATGGATTAAACCCAGATCTGTGACTGGGGGTGAGTGTCTGACAATGTTCAGCATTCCGTCCATCACTTGTTGTTTCAACTTTTCCATCATTCTCATACTTTATAGTTGTTTTTATGCCTTATCACTTTCTCAGCTCTAATAAGTCTTTAAGAACAATAGTCGTGCTCTCCTATTGCAGAAAATGCTTGTATTTGATTGTATATTAAAGTCAATGAAAACAGCGTTTAAAGAATGCGGGGAGTGTTTTAAACATCATTGCGGCTGCTTAAGCATACAAGCGAGCAAATGAAATTTATGTTGAAAATTAATGGTTAACGAGCTAGGAAATGCTTCAGAACAGTTGAAAATATGCTGTTATCAAATGTTCCACCATTTCTATACTTTGTGGTAGTTTATATGGTTTATCACTTTCTCAGCTTTAATAAGCATTTTAGGGCGATATACGTGCTCCCCCTAAGGCAGAAAATGCTAACATTTTAATCTGGATAGAAGTCAATGAAAACAGCTTTGAAATGCCGCGGGGAGTGGTTTAAACATCATTTGGCCTGCTTAAGAATAAAAGCGAGCAAGTGATATTTGTCTCGGAAATTTATGGTTAATAAGCTAGGAAATGCTTTAGAACAGTGGAACATGTGCTGTTATCAACTTTTCCATCATTCTCATTCCTCATAGTTGTTTTTATGCATTATTACTTTCTCAGCTCAAATTAGACCTTAAGAGCAATAGTCGTGCTCTCCTATTGCAGAAAATGCCTGAATTTGAATCTGGGCTGAAGTCAATGAAAAGAGTGTTTTAAAGGAAGCGGGAGTGTTTTAAACACCATATGGCGTACTTTAGCATACAACCGAGCATGAGCTAGGAAATGCTTCAGAACAGTAGAAAATGCGCTGCTATGCAATGTTCCACCATTCCTATACTTTGTGATAGTTTACATGCTTTACCACGTTCTAAGCTTAAATAAGCCTTTTAGAGCGATATACTTGCACCCCTAAAGCAGATAATGCTCTTAATTGAATCTGGATTAAAGTCAATGAAAACAGCTTTTATATGCTGCGGGGAGTGTTTTAAACATCATTTGGCCTGCTTTAGGCTGGGTGGGATTTGCATATGGCTGGGTCCAAACTGGGTGGCATGGTGAGCAAAAAAACATGGATTAAACCCAGATCTGTGACTGGGGGTGTGTGTCTGACAATGTTCAGCATTCCGTCCATCACTTGTTGTTTTTGCTTTGTCGCCCTAAGTGGGAAGGGTATACCCAGAAGTGGGTCCTGTGCTTCCCATGCCACTGGATTCAAGCTAGCCTGGCTGATGAGGGGTGGAACTTCGAAACCGGTCCCAGGATGCTTGTTTCCGGTCCAGTGAGGACCTGGCTTGGCAGTTCGGGCTGGACTGTTCCCAAGAGTAACAGGGTCAAGACTGATTTGCATATGGCTGGGTCCAAACTGGGGTGGCATGGTGAGCAAAAAAACGATGGATTAAACCCAGATCTGTGACTGGGGGTGAGTGTCTGACAATGTTCAGCATTCCGTCCATCACTTGTTGTTTTTGCTTTGTCGCCCTAAGTGGGAAGGGTATACCCAATAACAGGGTCAAGACTGATTTGCATATGGCTGGGTCCAAACTGGGGTGGCATGGTGAGCAAAAAAACGATGGATTAAACCCAGATCTGTGACTGGGGGTGACTGTCTGACAATGTTCAGCATTCCGTCCATCACTTGTTGTTTTTGCTTTGTCGCCCTAAGTGGGAAGGGTATACCCAGACGTGGGTCCCGTGCTTCCCATGCCACTGGAGTCAAGCTAGCCTAGCTGATGAGGGGTGATACCCCGAAACTGGTCCCAGGATGCTTTTTTCCGGTCCAGTGAGGACCTGGCGTGGCAGTTCGGACTGGACTGTTCCCATGAGGAACAGGGTCAAGACTGATTTGCATATGGCTGGGTCCAAACTGGGGTGGCATGGTGAACAAAAAAATGATGGATTAAACGCAGATCTGTGACTGGGGGTGAGTGTCTGACAATGTTCAGCATTCCGTCCATCACTTGTTGTTTTTGCTTTGTCGCCCTAAGTGGGAAGGGTATACCCAGACGTGGTCCCGTGCTTCCCATGCCACTGGAGTCAAGCTAGCCTGGCTGATGAGGGGTGATACCCCGAAACCGGTCCCAGGATGCTTTTTTCCAGTCCAGTGAAGACCTGGCGTGACAGTTCGGACTGGACTGTTCCCATGAGGAACAGGGTCAAGACTGATTTGCATATGGCTGGGTCCAAACTGGGGTGGCATGGTAAACAAAAAAATGATGGATTAAACCCAGATCTGTGACTGGGGTGAGTGTCTGACAAAGTTCAGCATTCCGTCCATCACTTGTTGTTTTTTCTTTGTCGCCCTAAGTGGGAAGTGTATACCCAGACGTGGGTCCTGTGCTTCCCATGCCACTGGATTTAAGCTAGCCTGGCTGATGAGGGGTGGAACCCCGAAACCGGTCCCAGGATGCTTGTTTCCAGTCCAGTGAGGACCTGGCTTGGCAGTTTGGGCTGGACTGTTCCCATGAGTAACAGGGTCAAATCTGATTTGCATATGGCTGGGTCCAAACTGGGGTGGCATGGTGAGCAAAAAAACGATGGATTAAACCCAGATCTGTGACTGGGGGTGAGTGTCTGACAATGTTCAGCATTCCGTCCATTACTTGTTGTTTTTGCTTTGTCGCCCTAAGTGGGAAGAGTATACTCAGACTTGGGTCCTGTGCTTCTCATGCCACTGGATTCAAGCTATCCTGGCTGATGAGGGTGGAACCCCGAAACCGGTCCCAGGGTGCTTGTTTCCGGTCCAGTGAGGACCTGGCTTGGCAGTTCGGGCTGGACTGTTCCCATGAGTAACAGGGTCAAGACTGATTTGCATATGGCTGGGTCCAAACTGGGGTGGCATGGTGAACAAAAAAATGATGGATTAAACCCAGATCTGTGACTGGGGTGAGTGTCTGACAAAGTTCAGCATTCCGTCCATCACTTGTTGTTTTTGCTTTGTCGCCCTAAGTGGGAAGGGTATACCCAGACGTGGGTCCTGTGCTTCCCATGCCACTGGATTTAAGCTAGCCTGGCTGATGAGGGGTGGAACCCCGAAACCGGTCCCAGGATGCTTGTTTCCAGTCCAGTGAGGACCTGGCTTGGCAGTTTGGGCTGGACTGTTCCCATGAGTAACAGGGTCAAATCTGATTTGCATATGGCTGGGTCCAAACTGGGGTGGCATGGTGAGCAAAAAAACGATGGATTAAACCCAGATCTGTGACTGGGGGTGAGTGTCTGACAATGTTCAGCATTCCGTCCATCACTTGTTGTTTTTGCTTTGTCGCCCTAAGTGGGTAGAGTATTCCTAGACGTGGGTCCTGTGCTTCTCATGCCACTGGATTCAAGCTATCCTGGCTGATGAGGGTGGAACCCCGAAACCGGTCCCAGGGTGCTTGTTTCCGGTCCAGTGAGGACCTGGCTTGGCAGTTCGGGCTGGACTGTTCCCATGAGGAACAGGGTCAAGACTGATTTGCATATGGCTGGGTCCAAACTGGGGTGGCATGGTGAGCAAAAAAAACGATGGATTAAACCCAGATCTGTGACTGGGGGTGAGTGTCTGACAATGTTCAGCATTCCGTCCATCACTTGTTGTTTCAACTTTTCCATCATTCTCATACTTTATAGTTGTTTTTATGCCTTATCACTTTCTCAGCTCAAATAAGCCTTTAAGAACAATAGTCGTGCTCTCCTATTGCAGAAAATGCTTGTATTTGATTGTATATTAAAGTCAATGAAAACAGCGTTTAAAGAATGCGGGGAGTGTTTTAAACATCATTGCGGCTGCTTAAGCATACAAGCGAGCAAATGAAATTTATGTTGAAAATTAATGGTTAACGAGCTAGGAAATGCTTCAGAACAGTTGAAAATATGCTGTTATCAAATGTTCCACCATTTCTATACTTTGTGGTAGTTTATATGGTTTATCACTTTCTCAGCTTTAATAAGCATTTTAGGGCGATATACGTGCTCCCCCTAAGGCAGAAAATGCTAACATTTGAATCTGGATAGAAGTCAATGAAAACAGCTTTGAAATGCCGCGGGGAGTGGTTTAAACATCATTTGGCCTGCTTAAGAATAAAAGCGAGCAAGTGATATTTGTCTCGGAAATTTATGGTTAATAAGCTAGGAAATGCTTTAGAACAGTGGAACATGTGCTGTTATCAACTTTTCCATCATTCTCATTCCTCATAGTTGTTTTTATGCATTATTACTTTCTCAGCTCAAATTAGACTTTAAGAGCAATAGTCGTGCTCTCCTATTGCAGAAAATGCGTGAATTTGAATCTGGGCTGAAGTCAATGAAAACAGTGTTTTAAAGGAAGCGGGGAGTGTTTTAAACACCATATGGCGTACTTTAGCATACAACCGAGCATGAGCTAGGAAATGCTTCAGAAAAGTAGAAAATGTGCTGCTATGCAATGTTCCACCATTCCTATACTTTGTGATAGTTTACATGCTTTACCACGTTCTAAGCTTAAATAAGCCTTTTAGAGCGATATACTTGCACCCCTAAAGCAGATAATGCTCTTAATTGAATCTGGATTAAAGTCAATGAAAACAGCTTTTATATGCTGCGGGGAGTGTTTTAAACATCATTTGGCCTGCTTTAGGCTGGGTGGGATTTGCATATGGCTGGGTCCAAACTGGGGTGGCATGGTGAGCAAAAAAAACATGGATTAAACCCAGATCTGTGACTGGGGGTGTGTGTCTGACAATGTTCAGCATTCCGTCCATCACTAGTTGTTTTTGCTTTGTCGCCCTAAGTGGGAAGGGTATACCCAGACGTGGGTCCTGTGCTTCCCATGCCACTTGATTCAAGCTAGCCTGGCTGATGAGGGGTGGAACCCCGAAACCGGTCCCAGGATGCTTGTTTCCGGTCCAGTGAGGACCTGGCTTGGCAGTTCGGGCTGGACTGTTCCCATGAGTAACAGGGTCAAGACTGATTTGCATATGGCTGGGTCCAAACTGGGGTGGCATGGTGAGCAAAAAAACGATGGATTAAACCCAGATCTGTGACTGGGGGTGAGTGTCTGACAATGTTCAGCATTCCGTCCATCACTTGTTGTTTTTGCTTTGTCGCCCTAAGTGGGAAGGGTATACCCAATAACAAGGTCAAGACTGATTTGCATATGGCTGGGTCCAAACTGGGGTGGCATGGTGAGCAAAAAAAACGATGGATAAACCCAGATCTGTGACTGTCTGAAAATGTTCAGCATTCCGTCCATCACTTGTTGTTTTTGCTTTGTCGCCCTAAGTGGGAAGGGCATACCCAGACATGGGTCCTGTGCTTCCCATGCCACTGGATTCAAGCTAGCCTGGCTGATGAGGGTTGGAACCCCGAAACCGGTCCCAGGATGCTTGTTTCCGGTCCAGTGAGGACCTGCCGTGGCAGTTCGGGCTGGACTGTTCCCATGAGGAACAGGGTCAAGACTGATTTGCATATGGCTGGGTCCAAACTGGGGTGGCATGGTGAGCAAAAAAACGATGGATTAAACCCAGATCTGTGACTGGGGGTGAGTGTCTGACAAAGTTCAGCATTCCGTCCATCACTTGTTGTTTTTGCTTTGTCGCCCTAAGTGGGAAGGGTATACCCAGATGTGGGTCCTGTGCTTCCCATGCCACTGGATTCAAGCTAGCCTGGCTGATGAGGGGTGGCACCCCGAAACCGGTCCCAGGATGCTTATTTCCAGTCCAGTGAGGACCTGGCTTGTCAGTTTGGGCTGGACTGTTCCCATGAGTAACAGGGTCAAATCTGATTTGCATATGGCTGGGTCCAAATTGGGGTGGCATGGTGAGCAAAAAAAATGATGGATTAAACGCAGATCTGTGACTGGGGGTGAGTGTCTGACAATGTTCAGCATTCCGTCCATCACTTATTGTTTTTGCTTTGTCGCCCTAAGTGGGAAGGGTATACCTACACGTGGGTCCTGTGCTTCCCATGCCACTGGATTCAAGCTAGCCTGGCTGATGAGAGGTGGAACCCCGAAACCGGTCCCAGGATGCTTGTTTCCGGTCCAGTGAGGACCTGGCTTGGCAGTTCGGGCTGGACTGTTCCCATGAGGAACAGGGTCAAGACTGATTTGCATTTGGCTGTGTCCAAACTGGTGGGGAAAAAACCGATGGATTAAACCCAGATCTGTGACTGGGGGTGAGTGTCTGACAATGTTCAGCATTCCGTCCATCACTTGTTGTTTCAACTTTTCCATCATTCTCATACTTTATAGTTGTTTTTATGCCTTATCACTTTCTCAGCTCAAATAAGTCTTTAAGAACAATAGTCGTGCTCTCCTATTGCAGAAAATGCTTGTATTTGATTGTATATTAAAGTCAATGAAAACAGCGTTTAAAGAATGCGGGGAGTGTTTTAAACATCATTGCGGCTGCTTAAATACAAGCGAGCAAATGAAATTTATGTTGAAAATTAATGGTTAACGAGCTAGGAAATGCTTCAGAACAGTTGAAAATATGCTGTTATCAAATGTTCCACCATTTCTATACTTTGTGGTAGTTTATATGGTTTATCACTTTCTCAGCTTTAATAAGCATTTTAGGGCGATATACGTGCTCCCCCTAAGGCAGAAAATGCTCATATTTGAATCTGGATAGAAGTCAATGAAAACAGCTTTGAAATGCCGCGGGGAGTGGTTTAAACATCATTTGGTCTGCTTAAGAATAAAAGCGAGCAAGTGATATTTGTCTCGGAAATTTATGGTTAATAAGCTAGGAAATGCTTTAGAACAGTGGAACATGTGCTGTTATCAACTTTTCCATCATTCTCATTCCTCATAGTTGTTTTTATGCATTATTACTTTCTCAGCTCAAATTAGACTTTAAGAGCAATAGTCGTGCTCTCCTATTGCAGAAAATGCGTGAATTTGAATCTGGGCTGAAGTCAATGAAAACAGTGTTTTAAAGGAAGCGGGGAGTGTTTTAAACACCATATGGCGTACTTTAGCATACAACCGAGCATGAGCTAGGAAATGCTTCAGAAAAGTAGAAAATGTGCTGCTATGCAATGTTCCACCATTCCTATACTTTGTGATAGTTTACATGCTTTACCACGTTCTAAGCTTAAATAAGCCTTTTAGAGCGATATACTTGCACCCCTAAAGCAGATAATGCTCTTAATTGAATCTGGATTAAAGTCAATGAAAACAGCTTTTATATGCTGCGGGGAGTGTTTTAAACATCATTTGGCCTGCTTTAGGCTGGGTGGGATTTGCATATGGCTGGGTCCAAACTGGGGTGGCATGGTGAGCAAAAAAACATGGATTAAACCCAGATCTGTGACTGGGGGTGTGTGTCTGACAATGTTCAGCATTCCGTCCATCACTTGTTGTTTTTGCTTTGTCGCCCTAAGTGGGAAGGGAATACCCAGACGTGGGTCCTGTGCTTCCCATGCCACTTGATTCAAGCTAGCCTGGCTGATGAGGGGTGGAACCCCGAAACCGGTCCCAGGATGCTTGTTTCCGGTCCAGTGAGGACCTGGCTTGGCAGTTCGGGCTGGACTGTTCCCATGAGTAACAGGGTCAAGACTGATTTGCATATGGCTGGGTCCAAACTGGGGTGGCATGGTGAGCAAAAAAACGATGGATTAAACCCAGATCTGTGAATGGGGGTGAGTGTCTGACAATGTTCAGCATTCCGTCCATCACTTGTTGTTTTTGCTTTGTCGCCCTAAGTGGGAAGGGTATACCCAGACATGGGTCCTGTGCTTCCCATGCCACTGGATTCAAGCTAGCCTGGCTGATGAGGGTTGGAACCCCGAAACCGGTCCCAGGATGCTTGTTTCCGGTCCAGTGAGGACCTGCCGTGGCAGTTCGGGCTGGACTGTTCCCATGAGGAACAGGGTCAAGACTGATTTGCATATGGCTGGGTCCAAACTGGGGTGGCATGGTGAGCAAAAAAACGATGGATTAAACCCAGAGCTGTGACTGGGGGTGAGTGTCTGACAAAGTTCAGCATTCCGTCCATCACTTGTTGTTTTTGCTTTGTCGCCCTAAGTGGGAAGGGTATACCCAGATGTGGGTCCTGTGCTTCCCATGCCACTGGATTCAAGCTAGCCTGGCTGATGAGGGGTGGAACCCCGAAAACGGTCCCAGGATGCTTGTTTCCAGTCCAGTGAGGACCTGGCTTGGCAGTTTGGGCTTGACTGTTCCCATGAGTAACAGGGTCAAGACTGATTTGCATATGGCTGGGTCCAAACTGGGGTGGCATGGTGAGCAAAAAAACGATGGATTAAACCCAGATCTGTGACTGGGGGTGAGTGTCTGACAATGTTCAGCATTCCGTCCATTACTTGTTGTTTTTGCTTTGTCGCCCTAAGTGGGAAGAGTATACCCAGACGTGGGTCCTGTGCTTCTCATGCCACTGGATTCAAGCTATCCTGGCTGATGAGGGTGAAACCCCGAAACCGGTCCCAGGGTGCTTGTTTCCGGTCCAGTGAGGACCTGGCTTGGCAGTTCGGGCTGGACTGTTCCCATGAGTAACAGGGTCAAGACTGATTTGCATATGGCTGGGTCCAAACTGGGGTGGCATGGTGAGCAAAAAAACGATGGATTAAACCCAGATCTGTGACTGGGGGTGAGTGTCTGACAATGTTCAGCATTCCGTCCATCACTTGTTGTTTCAACTTTTCCATCATTCTCATACTTTATAGTTGTTTTTATGCCTTATCACTTTCTCAGCTCAAATAAGTCTTTAAGAACAATAGTCGTGCTCTCCTATTGCAGAAAATGCTTGTATTTGATTGTATATTAAAGTCAATGAAAACAGCGTTTAAAGAATGCGGGGAGTGTTTTAAACATCATTGCGGCTGCTTAAGCATACAAGCGAGCAAATGAAATTTATGTTGAAAATTAATGGTTAGCGAGCTAGGAAATGCTTCAGAACAGTTGAAAATATGCTGTTATCAAATGTTCCACCATTTCTATACTTTGTGGTAGTTTATATGGTTTATCACTTTCTCAGCTTTAATAAGCATTTTAGGGCGATATACGTGCTCCCCCTAAGGCAGAAAATGCTAACATTTGAATCTGGATAGAAGTCAATGAAAACAGCTTTGAAATGCCGCGGGGAGTGGTTTAAACATCATTTGGCCTGCTTAAGAATAAAAGCGAGCAAGTGATATTTGTCTCGGAAATTTATGGTTAATAAGCTAGGAAATGCTTTAGAACAGTGGAACATGTGCTGTTATCAACTTTTCCATCATTCTCATTCCTCATAGTTGTTTTTATGCATTATTACTTTCTCAGCTCAAATTAGACCTTAAGAGCAATAGTCGTGCTCTCCTATTGCAGAAAATGCCTGAATTTGAATCTGGGCTGAAGTCAATGAAAAGAGTGTTTTAAAGGAAGCGGGGAGTGTTTTAAACACCATATGGCGTACTTTAGCATACAACCGAGCATGAGCTAGGAAATGCTTCAGAACAGTAGAAAATGTGCTGCTATGCAATGTTCCACCATTCCTATACTTTGTGTTAGTTTACATGCTTTACCACGTTCTAAGCTTAAATAAGCCTTTTAGAGCGATATACTTGCACCCCTAAAGCAGATAATGCTCTTAATTGAATTTGGATTAAAGTCAATGAAAACAGCTTTTATATGCTGCGGGGAGTGTTTTAAACATCATTTGGCCTGCTTTAGGCTGGGTGGGATTTGCATATGGCTGGGTCCAAACTGGGGTGGCATGGTGAGCAAAAAAACATGGATTAAACCCAGATCTGTGACTGGGGGTGTGTGTCTGACAATGTTCAGCATTCCGTCCATCACTAGTTGTTTTTGCTTTGTCGCCCTAAGTGGAAAGGGTATACCCAGACGTGGGTCCTGTGCTTCCCATGCCACTGGATTCAAGCTAGCCTGGCTGATGAGGGTTGGAACCCCGAAACCGGTCCCAGGATGCTTGTTTCCGGTCCAGTGAGGACCTGACGTGGCAGTTCGGGCTGGACTGTTCCCATGAGGAACAGGGTCAAGACTGATTTGCATATGGCTGGGTCCAAACTGGGGTGGCATGGTGAGCAAAAAAAACGATGGATTAAACCCAGATCTGTGACTGGGGGTGAGTGTCTGACAATGTTCAGCATTCCGTCCATCACTTGTTGTTTTTGCTTTGTCGCCCTAAGTGGGAAGGGTATACCCAGACGTGGGTCCCGTGCTTCCCATGCCACTGGAGTCAAGCTAGCCTGGCTGATGAGGGGTGATACCCCGAAACCGGTCCCAGGATGCTTTTTTCCAGTCCAGTGAGGACCTGGCGTGGCAGTTCGGACTGGACTGTTCCCATGAGGAACAGGGTCAAGACTGATTTGCATATGGCTGGGTCCAAACTGGGGTGGCATGGTGAGCAAAAAAACGATGGATTAAACCCAGATCTGTGACTGGGGGTGAGTGTCTGACAATGTTCAGCATTCCGTCCATTACTTGTTGTTTTTGCTTTGTCGCCCTAAGTGGGAAGAGTATACCCAGACGTGGGTCCTGTGCTTCTCATGCCACTGGATTCAAGCTATCCTGGCTGATGAGGGTGGAACCCCGAAACCGGTCCCAGGGTGCTTGTTTCCGGTCCAGTGAGGACCTGGCTTGGCAGTTCGGGCTGGACTGTTCCCATGAGTAACAGGGTCAAGACTGATTTGCATATGGCTGGGTCCAAACTGGGGTGGCATGGTGAACAAAAAAATGATGGATTAAACCCAGATCTGTGACTGGGGTGAGTGTCTGACAAAGTTCAGCATTCCGTCCATCACTTGTTGTTTTTGCTTTGTCGCCCTAAGTGGGAAGGGTATACCCAATAACAGGGTCAAGACTGATTTGCATATGGCTGGGTCCAAACTGGGGTGGCATGGTGAGCAAAAAAATGATGGATTAAACCCAGATCTGTGACTGGGGGTGAGCGTCTGACAATGTTCAGCATTCCGTCCATCACTTGTTGTTTTTGCTTTGTCGACCTAAGTGGGAAGGGTATACCCAGATGTGGGTCCTGTGCTTCCCATGCCACTGGATTCAAGCTAGCCTGGCTGATGAGGGGTGGAACCCCGAAACCGGTCCCAGGATGCTTGTTTCCGGTCCAGTGAGGACCTGGCTTGGCAGTTCGGGCTGGACTGTTCCCATGAGTAACAGGGTCAAGACTGATTTGCATATGGCTGGGTCCAAACTGGGGTGGCATGGTGAGCAAAAAAACGATGGATTAAACCCAGATCTGTGACTGGGGGTGAGTGTCTGACAATGTTCAACATTCCGTCCATCACTTGTTGTTTTTGCTTTGTCGCCCTAAGTGGGAAGGGTATACCCAGACGTGGGTCCCGTGCTTCCCATGCCACTGGAGTCAAGCTAGCCTAGCTGATGAGGGGTGATACCCCGAAACCGGTCCCAGGATGCTTTTTTCCAGTCCAGTGAGGACCTGGCGTGGCAGTTCGGACTGGACTGTTCCCATAAGGAACAGGGTCAAGACTGATTTGCATATGGCTGGGTCCAAACTGGGGTGGCATGGTGAACAAAAAAATGATGGATTAAACGCAGATCTGTGACTGGGGGTGAGTGTCTGACAATGTTCAGCATTCCGTCCATCACTTGTTGTTTTTGCTTTGTCGCCCTAAGTGGGAAGGGTATACCCAGACGTGGGTCCCGTGCTTCCCATGCCACTGGAGTCAAGCCAGCCTGGCTGATGAGGGGTGATACCCAGAAACCGGTCCCAGGATGCTTTTTTCCGGTCCAGTGAGGACCTGGGGTGGCAGTTCGGACTGGACTGTTCCCATGAGGAACAGGGTCAAGACTGATTTGCATATGGCTGGGTCCAAACTGGGGTGGCATGGTGAGCAAAAAAACATGGATTAAACCCAGATCTGTGACTGGGGGTGTGTGTCTGACAATGTTCAGCATTCCGTCCATCACTTGTTGTTTTTGCTTTGTCGCCCTAAGTGGGAAGGGTATACCCAGACGTGGGTCCTGTGCTTCCCATGCCACTTGATTCAAGCTAGCCTGGCTGATGAGGGGTGGAACCCCGAAACCGGTCCCAGGATGCTTGTTTCCGGTCCAGTGAGGACCTGGCTTGGCAGTTCGGGCTGGACTGTTCCCATGAGTATCAGGGTCAAGACTGATTTGCATATGGCTGGGTCCAAACTGGGGTGGCATGGTGAGCAAAAAAACGATGGATTAAACCCAGATCTGTGACTGGGGGTGAGTGTCTGACAATGTTCAGCATTCCGTCCATTACTTGTTGTTTTTGCTTTGTCGCCCTAAGTGGGAAGAGTATACCCAGACGTGGGTCCTGTGCTTCTCATGCCACTGGATTCAAGCTATCCTGGCTGATGAGGGTGAAACCCCGAAACCGGTCCCAGGGTGCTTGTTTCCGGTCCAGTGAGGACCTGGCTTGGCAGTTCGGGCTGGACTGTTCCCATGAGTAACAGGGTCAAGACTGATTTGCATATGGCTGGGTCCAAACTGGGGTGGCATGGTGAGCAAAAAAACGATGGATTAAACCCAGATCTGTGACTGGGGGTGAGTGTCTGACAATGTTCAGCATTCCGTCCATCACTTGTTGTTTCAACTTTTCCATCATTCTCATACTTTATAGTTGTTTTTATGCCTTATCACTTTCTCAGCTCAAATAAGTCTTTAAGAACAATAGTCGTGCTCTCCTATTGCAGAAAATGCTTGTATTTGATTGTATATTAAAGTCAATGAAAACAGCGTTTAAAGAATGCGGGGAGTGTTTTAAACATCATTGCGGCTGCTTAAGCATACAAGCGAGCAAATGAAATTTATGTTGAAAATTAATGGTTAGCGAGCTAGGAAATGCTTCAGAACAGTTGAAAATATGCTGTTATCAAATGTTCCACCATTTCTATACTTTGTGGTAGTTTATATGGTTTATCACTTTCTCAGCTTTAATAAGCATTTTAGGGCGATATACGTGCTCCCCCTAAGGCAGAAAATGCTAACATTTGAATCTGGATAGAAGTCAATGAAAACAGCTTTGAAATGCCGCGGGGAGTGGTTTAAACATCATTTGGCCTGCTTAAGAATAAAAGCGAGCAAGTGATATTTGTCTCGGAAATTTATGGTTAATAAGCTAGGAAATGCTTTAGAACAGTGGAACATGTGCTGTTATCAACTTTTCCATCATTCTCATTCCTCATAGTTGTTTTTATGCATTATTACTTTCTCAGCTCAAATTAGACCTTAAGAGCAATAGTCGTGCTCTCCTATTGCAGAAAATGCCTGAATTTGAATCTGGGCTGAAGTCAATGAAAAGAGTGTTTTAAAGGAAGCGGGGAGTGTTTTAAACACCATATGGCGTACTTTAGCATACAACCGAGCATGAGCTAGGAAATGCTTCAGAACAGTAGAAAATGTGCTGCTATGCAATGTTCCACCATTCCTATACTTTGTGTTAGTTTACATGCTTTACCACGTTCTAAGCTTAAATAAGCCTTTTAGAGCGATATACTTGCACCCCTAAAGCAGATAATGCTCTTAATTGAATTTGGATTAAAGTCAATGAAAACAGCTTTTATATGCTGCGGGGAGTGTTTTAAACATCATTTGGCCTGCTTTAGGCTGGGTGGGATTTGCATATGGCTGGGTCCAAACTGGGGTGGCATGGTGAGCAAAAAAACATGGATTAAACCCAGATCTGTGACTGGGGGTGTGTGTCTGACAATGTTCAGCATTCCGTCCATCACTTGTTGTTTTTGCTTTGTCGCCCTAAGTGGAAAGGGTATACCCAGACGTGGGTCCTGTGCTTCCCATGCCACTGGATTCAAGCTAGCCTGGCTGATGAGGGTTGGAACCCCGAAACCGGTCCCAGGATGCTTGTTTCCGGTCCAGTGAGGACCTGACGTGGCAGTTCGGGCTGGACTGTTCCCATGAGGAACAGGGTCAAGACTGATTTGCATATGGCTGGGTCCAAACTGGGGTGGCATGGTGAGCAAAAAAACGATGGATTAAACCCAGATCTGTGACTGGGGGTGAGTGTCTGACAATGTTCAGCATTCCGTCCATCACTTGTTGTTTTTGCTTTGTCGCCCTAAGTGGGAAGGGTATACCCAGACGTGGGTCCCGTGCTTCCCATGCCACTGGAGTCAAGCTAGCCTGGCTGATGAGGGGTGATACCCCGAAACCGGTCCCAGGATGCTTTTTTCCAGTCCAGTGAGGACCTGGCGTGGCAGTTCGGACTGGACTGTTCCCATGAGGAACAGGGTCAAGACTGATTTGCATATGGCTGGGTCCAAACTGGGGTGGCATGGTGAACAAAAAAATGATGGATTAAACCCAGATCTGTGACTGGGGTGAGTGTCTGACAAAGTTCAGCATTCCGTCCATCACTTGTTGTTTTTGCTTTGTCGCCCTAAGTGGGAAGGGTATACCCAGACGTGGGTCCTGTGCTTCCCATGCCACTGGATTCAAGCTAGCCTGGCTGATGAGGGGTGGAACCCCGAAACCGGTCCCAGGATGCTTGTTTCCAGTCCAGTGAGGACCTGGCTTGGCAGTTTGGGCTGGACTGTTCCCATGAGTAACAGGGTCAAATCTGATTTGCATATGGCTGGGTCCAAACTGGGGTGGCATGGTGAGCAAAAAAACGATGGATTAAACCCAGATCTGTGACTGGGGGTGAGTGTCTGACAATGTTCAGCATTCCGTCCATCACTTGTTGTTTCAACTTTTCCATCATTCTCATACTTTATAGTTGTTTTTATGCCTTATCACTTTCTCAGCTCAAATAAGTCTTTAAGAACAATAGTCGTGCTCTCCTATTGCAGAAAATGCTTGTATTTGATTGTATATTAAAGTCAATGAAAACAGCGTTTAAAGAATGCGGGGAGTGTTTTAAACATCATTGCGGCTGCTTAAGCATACAAGCGAGCAAATGAAATTTATGTTGAAAATTAATGGTTAACGAGCTAGGAAATGCTTCAGAACAGTTGAAAATATGCTGTTATCAAATGTTCCACCATTTCTATACTTTGTGGTAGTTTATATGGTTTATCACTTTCTCAGCTTTAATAAGCATTTTAGGGCGATATACGTGCTCCCCCTAAGGCAGAAAATGCTAACATTTGAATCTGGATAGAAGTCAATGAAAACAGCTTTGAAATGCCGCGGGGAGTGGTTTAAACATCATTTGGCCTGCTTAAGAATAAAAGCGAGCAAGTGATATTTGTCTCGGAAATTTATGGTTAATAAGCTAGGAAATGCTTTAGAACAGTGGAACATGTGCTGTTATCAACTTTTCCATCATTCTCATTCCTCATAGTTGTTTTTATGCATTATTACTTTCTCAGCTCAAATTAGACCTTAAGAGCAATAGTCGTGCTCTCCTATTGAAGAAAATGCCTGAATTTGAATCTGGGCTGAAGTCAATGAAAAGAGTGTTTTAAAGGAAGCGGGGAGTGTTTTAAACACCATATGGCGTACTTTAGCATACAACCGAGCATGAGCTAGGAAATGATTCAGAACAGTAGAAAATGTGCTGCTATGCAATGTTCCACCATTCCTATACTTTGTGATAGTTTACATGCTTTACCACGTTCTAAGCTTAAATAAGCCTTTTAGAGCGATATACTTGCACCCCTAAAGCAGATAATGCTCTTAATTGAATCTGGATTAAAGTCAATGAAAACAGCTTTTATATGCTGCGGGGAGTGTTTTAAACATCATTTGGCCTGCTTTAGGCTGGGTGGGATTTGCATATAGCTGGGTCCAAACTGGGGTGGCATGGTGAGCAAAAAAACATGGATTAAACCCAGATCTGTGACTGGGGGTGTGTGTCTGACAATGTTCAGCATTCCGTCCATCACTTGTTGTTTTTGCTTTGTCGCCCTAAGTGGGAAGGGTATACCCAATAACAGGGTCAAGACTGATTTGCATATGGCTGGGTCCAAACTGGGGTGGCATGGTGAGCAAAAAAATGATGGATTAAACCCCGATCTGTGACTGGGGGTGAGCGTCTGACAATGTTCAGCATTCCGTCCATCACTTGTTGTTTTTGCTTTGTCGCCCTAAGTGGGAAGGGTATACCCAGATGTGGGTCCTGTGCTTCCCATGCCACTGGATTCAAGCTAGCCTGGCTGATGAGGGGTGGAACCCCGAAACCGGTCCCAGGATGCTTGTTTCCGGTCCAGTGAGGACCTGGCTTGGCAGTTCGGGCTGGACTGTTCCCATGAGTTACAGGGTCAAGAATGATTTGCATATGGCTGGGTCCAAACTGGGGTGGCATGGTGAGCAAAAAAACGATGGATTAAACCCAGATCTGTGACTGGGGGTGAGTGTCTGACAATGTTCAGCATTCCGTCCATCACTTGTTGTTTTTGCTTTGTCGCCCTAAGTGGGAAGGGTATACCCAGACGTGGGTCCCGTGCTTCCCATGCCACTGGAGTCAAGCTAGCCTAGCTGATGAGGGGTGATACCCCGAAACCGGTCCCAGGATGCTTTTTTCCAGTCCAGTGAGGACCTGGCGTGGCAGTTCGGACTGGACTGTTCCCATAAGGAACAGGGTCAAGACTGATTTGCATATGGCTGGGTCCAAACTGGGGTGGCATGGTGAACAAAAAAATGATGGATTAAACGCAGATCTGTGACTGGGGGTGAGTGTCTGACAATGTTCAGCATTCCGTCCATCACTTGTTGTTTTTGCTTTGTCGCCCTAAGTGGGAAGAGTATACCCAGACGTGGGTCCTGTGCTTCCCATGCCACTGGAGTCAAGCCAGCCTGGCTGATGAGGGGTGATACCCCGAAACCGGTCCCAGGATGCTTTTTTCCGGTCCAGTGAGGACCTGGCGTGGCAGTTCGGACTGGACTGTTCCCATGAGGAACAGGGTCAAGACTGATTTGCATATGGCTGGGTCCAAACTGGGGTGGCATGGTGAACAAAAAAATGATGGATTAAACGCAGATCTGTGACTGGGGGTGAGTGTCTGACAATGTTCAGCATTCCGTCCATCACTTATTGTTTTTGCTTTGTCGCCCTAAGTGGGAAGGGTATACCCACACGTGGGTCCTGTGCTTCCCATGCCACTGGAGTCAAGCTAGCCTGGCTGATGAGGGGTGATACCCCGAAACCGGTACCAGGATGCTTTTTTCCGGTCCAGTGAGGACCTGGCGTGGCAGTTCGGACTGTACTGTTCCCATGAGGAACAGGGTCAAGACTGATTTGCATATGGCTGGGTCCAAACTGGGGTGGCATGGTGAGCAAAAAAACATGGATTAAACCCAGATCTGTGACTGGGGGTGTGTGTCTGACAATGTTCAGCATTCCGTCCATCACTTGTTGTTTTTGCTTTGTCGCCCTAAGTGGGAAGGGTATACCCAGACGTGGGTCCTGTGCTTCCCATGCCACTTGATTCAAGCTAGCCTGGCTGATGAGGGGTGGAACCCCGAAACCGGTCCCAGGATGCTTGTTTCCGGTCCAGTGAGGACCTGGCTTGGCAGTTCGGGGTGGACTGTTCCCATGAGTATCAGGGTCAAGACTGATTTGCATATGGCTGGGTCCAAACTGGGGTGGCATGGTGAGCAAAAAAACGATGGATTAAACCCAGATCTGTGACTGGGGGTGAGTGTCTGACAATGTTCAGCATTCCGTCCATCACTTGTTGTTTTTGCTTTGTCGCCCTAAGTGGGAAGGGTATACCCAATAACAGGGTCAAGACTGATTTGCATATGGCTGGGTCCAAACTGGGGTGGCATGGTGAGCAAAAAACCATGGATTAAACCCAGATCTGTGACTGGGGGTGTGTGTCTGACAATGTTCAGCATTCCGTCCATCACTTGTTGTTTTTGCTTTGTCGCCCTAAGTGGGAAGGGTATACCCAATAACAGGGTCAAGACTGATTTGCATATGGCTGGGTCCAAACTGGGGTGGCATGGTGAGCAAAAAAATGATGGATTAAACCCAGATCTGTGACTGGGGGTGAGCGTCTGACAATGTTCAGCATTCCGTCCATCACTTGTTGTTTTTGCTTTGTCGCCCTAAGTGGGAAGGGTATACCCAGATGTGGGTCCTGTGCTTCCCATGCCACTGGATTCAAGCTAGCCTGGCTGATGAGGGGTGGAACCCCGAAACCGGTCCCAGGATGCTTGTTTCCGGTCCAGTGAGGACCTGGCTTGGCAGTTCGGGCTGGACTGTTCCCATGAGGAACAGGGTCAAGACTGATTTGCATATGGCTGGGTCCAAACTGGGGTGGCATGGTAAACAAAAAAATGATGGATTAAACGCAGATCTGTGACTGGGGGTGAGTGTCTGACAATGTTCAGCATTCCGTCCATCACTTGTTGTTTTTGCTTTGTCGCCCTAAGTGGGAAGGGTATACCCAGACGTGGGTCCCGTGCTTCCCATGCCACTAGAGTCAAGCTAGCCTGGCTGATGAGGGGTGGAACTTCGAAACCGGTCCCAGGATGCTTGTTTCCGGTCCAGTGAGGACCTGGCTTGGCAGTTCGGGCTGGACTGTTCCCATGAGTAACAGGGTCAAGACTGATTTGCATATGGCTGGGTCCAAACTGGGGTGGCATGGTGAGCAAAAAAACGATGGATTAAACCCAGATCTGTGACTGGGGGTGAGTGTCTGACAATGTTCAGCATTCCGCCCATCACTTGTTGTTTTTGCTTTGTCGCCCTAAGTGGGAAGGGTATACCCAGACGTGGGTCCCGTGCTTCCCATGCCACTGGAGTCAAGCTAGCCTGGCTGATGAGGGGTGATACCCCGAAACCGGTCCCAGGATGCTTTTTTCCAGTCCAGTGAGGACCTGGCGTGGCAGTTCGGACTGGACTGTTCCCATGAGGAACAGGGTCAAGACTGATTTGCATATGGTTGGGTCCAAACTGGGGTGGCATGGTGAACAAAAAAATGATGGATTAAACCCAGATCTGTGACTGGGGTGAGTGTCTGACAAAGTTCAGCATTCCGTCCATCACTTGTTGTTTTTGCTTTGTCGCCCTAAGTGGGAAGGGTATACCCAGACGTGGGTCCTGTGCTTCCCATGCCACTGGATTTAAGCTAGCCTGGCTGATGAGGGGTGGAACCCCGAAACCGGTCCCAGGATGCTTGTTTCCAGTCCAGTGAGGACCTGGCTTGGCAGTTTGGGCTGGACTGTTCCCATGAGTAACAGGGTCAAATCTGATTTGCATATGGCTGGGTCCAAACTGGGGTGGCATGGTGAGCAAAAAAACGATGGATTAAACCCAGATCTGTGACTGGGGGTGAGTGTCTGACAATGTTCAGCATTCCGTCCATTACTTGTTGTTTTTGCTTTGTCGCCCTAAGTGGGAAAAGTATACCCAGACGTGGGTCCTGTGCTTCTCATGCCACTGGATTCAAGCTATCCTGGCTGATGAGGGTGGAACCCCGAAACCGGTCCCAGGGTGCTTGTTTCCGGTCCAGTGAGGACCTGGCTTGGCAGTTCGGGCTGGACTGTTCCCATGAGTAACAGGGTCAAGACTGATTTGCATATGGCTGGGTCCAAACTGGGGTGGCATGGTGAGCAAAAAAACGATGGATTAAACCCAGATCTGTGACTGGGGGTGAGTGTCTGACAATGTTCAGCATTCCGTCCATCACTTGTTGTTTTTGCTTTGTCGCCCTAAGTGGGAAGGGTATACCCAGACGTGGGTCCCGTGCTTCCCATGCCACTGGAGTCAAGCTAGCCTGGCTGATGAGGGGTGATTCCCCGAAACCGGTCCCAGGATGCTTTTTTCCGGTCCAGTGAGGACCTGGCGTGGCAGTTCGGACTGGACTGTTCCCATGAGGAACAGGGTCAAGACTGATTTGCATATGGCTGGGTCCAAACTGGGGTGGCATGGTGAACAAAAAAATGATGGATTAAACGCAGATCTGTGACTGGGGGTGAGTGTCTGACAATGTTCAGCATTCCGTCCATCACTTATTGTTTTTGCTTTGTCGCCCTAAGTGGGAAGGGTATACCCACACGTGGGTCCTGTGCTTCCCATGCCACTGGAGTCAAGCTAGCCTGGCTGATGAGGGGTGATACCCCGAAACCGGTTCCAGGATGCTTTTTTCCGGTCCAGTGAGGACCTGGCGTGGCAGTTCGGACTGGACTGTTCCCATGAGGAACAGGGTCAAGACTGATTTGCATATGGCTGGGTCCAAACTGGGGTGGCATGGTGAGCAAAAAAACATGGATTAAACCAGGATCTGTGACTGGGGGTGTGTGTCTGACAATGTTCAGCATTCCGTCCATCACTTGTTGTTTTTGCTTTGTCGCCCTAAGTGGGAAGGGTATACCCAGACGTGGGTCCTGTGCTTCCCATGCCACTTGATTCAAGCTAGCCTGGCTGATGAGGGGTGGAACCCCGAAACCGGTCCCAGGATGCTTGTTTCCGGTCCAGTGAGGACCTGGCTTGGCAGTTCGGGCTGGACTGTTCCCATGAGTATCAGGGTCAAGACTGATTTGCATATGGCTGGGTCCAAACTGGGGTGGCATGGTGAGCAAAAAAACGATGGATAAACCCAGATCTGTGACTGGGGGTGAGTGTCTGAAAATGTTCAGCATTCCGTCCATCACTTGTTGTTTTTGCTTTGTCGCCCTAAGTGGGAAGGGTATACCCAGACGTGGGTCCTGTGCTTCCCATGCCACTGGATTCAAGCTAGCCTGGCTGATGAGGGTTGGAACCCCGAAACCGGTCCCAGGATGCTTGTTTCCGGTCCAGTGAGGACCTGCCGTGGCAGTTCGGGCTGGACTGTTCCCATGAGGAACAGGGTCAAGACTGATTTGCATATGGCTGGGTCCAAAGTGGGGTGGCATGGTGAGCAAAAAAACGATGGATTAAACCCAGATCTGTGACTGGGGGTGAGTGTCTGAGAATGTTCAGCATTCCGTCCATCACTTGTTGTTTTTGCTTTGTCGCCCTAAGTGGGAAGGGTATACCCAGACGTGGGTCCCGTGCTTCCCATGCCACTGGAGTCAAGCTAGCCTGGCTGATGAGGGGTGATACCCCGAAACCGGTCCCAGGATGCTTTTTTCCAGTCCAGTGAGGACCTGGCGTGGCAGTTCGGACTGGACTGTTCCCATGAGGAACAGGGTCAAGACTGATTTGCATATGGCTGGGTCCAAACTGGGGTGGCTTGGTGAACAAAAAAATGATGGATTAAACCCAGATCTGTGACTGGGGTGAGTGTCTGACAAAGTTCAGCATTCCGTCCATCACTTGTTGTTTTTGCTTTGTCGCCCTAAGTGGGAAGGGTATACCCAGACGTGGGTCCTGTGCTTCCCATGCCACTGGATTTAAGCTAGCCTGGCTGATGAGGGGTGGAACCCCGAAACCGGTCCCAGGATGCTTGTTTCCAGTCCAGTGAGGACCTGGCTTGGCAGTTTGGGCTGGACTGTTCCCATGAGTAACAGGGTCAAATCTGATTTGCATATGGCTGGGTCCAAACTGGGGTGGCATGGTGAGCAAAAAAACGATGGATTAAACCCAGATCTGTGACTGGGGGTGAGTGTCTGACAATGTTCAGCATTCCGTCCATTACTTGTTGTTTTTGCTTTGTCGCCCTAAGTGGGAAGAGTATACCCAGACGTGGGTCCTGTGCTTCTCATGCCACTGGATTCAAGCTATCCTGGCTGATGAGGGGTGATACCCCGAAACCGGTCCCAGGATGCTTGTTTCCGGTCCAGTGAGGACCTGCCGTGGCAGTTCGGGCTGGACTGTTCCCATGAGGAACAGGGTCAAGACTGATTTGCATATGGCTGGGTCCAAACTGGGGTGGCATGGTGAGCAAAAAAACGATGGATTAAACCCAGATCTGTGACTGGGGGTGAGTGTCTGACAATGTTCAGCATTCCGTCCATCACTTATTGTTTTTGCTTTGTCGCCCTAAGTGGGAAGGGTATACCCACACGTGGGTCCTGTGCTTCCCATGCCACTGGAGTCAAGCTAGCCTGGCTGATGAGGGGTGATACCCCGAAACCGGTCCCAGGATGCTTGTTTCCGGTCCAGTGAGGACCTGGCTTGGCAGTTCGGGCTGGACTGTTCCCATGAGTAACAGGGTCAAGACTGATTTGCATATGGCTGGGTCCAAACTGGGGTGGCATGGTGAGCAAAAAAACGATGGATTAAACCCAGATCTGTGACTGGGGGTGAATGTCTGACAATGTTCAGCATTCCGTCCATCACTTGTTGTTTCAACTTTTCCATCATTCTCATAGTTTATAGTTGTTTTTATGCCTTATCACTTTCTCAGCTCAAATAAGTCTTTAAGAACAATAGTCGTGCTCTCCTATTGCAGAAAATGCTTGTATTTGATTGTATATTAAAGTAAATGAAAACAGCGTTTAAAGAATGCGGGGAGTGTTTTAAACATCATTGCGGCTGCTTAAGCATACAAGCGAGCAAATGAAATTTATGTTGAAAATTAATGGTTAACGAGCTAGGAAATGCTTCAGAACAGTGGAAAATATGCTGTTATCAAATGTTCCACCATTTCTATACTTTGTGGTAGTTTATATGGTTTATCACTTTCTCAGCTTTAATAAGCATTTTAGGGCGATATACGTGCTCCCCCTAAGGCAGAAAATGCTAACATTTGAATCTGGATAGAAGTCAATGAAAACAGCTTTGAAATGCCGCGGGGAGTGGTTTAAACATCATTTGGCTTGCTTAAGAATAAAAGTGAGCAAGTGATATTTGTCTCGGAAATTTATGGTTAATAAGCTAGGAAATGCTTTAGAACAGTGGAACATGTGCTGTTATCAACTTTTCCATCATTCTCATTCCTCATAGTTGTTTTTATGCATTATTACTTTCTCAGCTCAAATTAGACCTTAAGAGCAATAGTCGTGCTCTCCTATTGCAGAAAATGCCTGAATTTGAATCTGGGCTTAAGTCAATGAAAAGAGTGTTTTAAAGGAAGCGGGGAGTGTTTTAAACACCATATGGCGTACTTTAGCATACAACCGAGCATGAGCTAGGAAATGCTTCAGAACAGTAGAAAATGTGCTGCTATGCAATGTTCCACCATTCCTATACTTTGTGATAGTTTACATGCTTTACCACGTTCTAAGCTTAAATAAGCCTTTTAGAGCGATATACTTGCACCCCTAAAGCAGATAATGCTCTTAATTGAATCTGGATTAAAGTCAATGAAAACAGCTTTTATATGCTGCGGGGAGTGTTTTAAACATCATTTGGCCTGCTTTAGGCTGGGTGGGATTTGCATATAGCTGGGTCCAAACTGGGGTGGCATGGTGAGCAAAAAAACATGGATTAAACCCAGATCTGTGACTGGGGGTGTGTGTCTGACAATGTTCAGCATTCCGTCCATCACTTGTTGTTTTTGCTTTGTCGCCCTAAGTGGGAAGGGTATACCCAATAACAGGGTCAAGACTGATTTGCATATGGCTGGGTCCAAACTGGGGTGGCATGGTGAGCAAAAAAATGATGGATTAAACCCAGATCTGTGACTGGGGGTGGGCGTCTGACAATGTTCAGCATTCCGTCCATCACTTGTTGTTTTTGCTTTGTCGCCCTAAGTGGGAAGGGTATACCCAGATGTGGGTCCTGTGCTTCCCATGCCACTGGATTCAAGCTAGCCTGGCTGATGAGGGGTGGAACCCCGAAACCGGTCCCAGGATGCTTGTTTCCGGTCCAGTGAGGACCTGGCTTGGCAGTTCGGGCTGGACTGTTCCCATGAGTTACAGGGTCAAGACTGATTTGCATATGGCTGGGTCCAAACTGGGGTGGCATGGTGAGCAAAAAAACGATGGATTAAACCGAGATCTGTGACTGGGGGTGAGTGTCTGACAATGTTCAGCATTCCGTCCATCACTTGTTGTTTTTGCTTTGTCGCCCTAAGTGGGAAGGGTATACCCAGACGTGGGTCCTGTGCTTCCCATGCCACTGGAGTCAAGCTAGCCTAGCTGATGAGGGGTGATACCCCGAAACCGGTCCCAGGATGCTTTTTTCCAGTCCAGTGAGGACCTGGCGTGGCAGTTCGGACTGGACTGTTCCCATAAGGAACAGGGTCAAGACTGATTTGCATATGGCTGGGTCCAAACTGGGGTGGCATGGTGAACAAAAAAATGATGGATTAAACGCAGATCTGTGACTGGGGGTGAGTGTCTGACAATGTTCAGCATTCCGTCCATCACTTGTTGTTTTTGCTTTGTCGCCCTAAGTGGGAAGGGTATACCCAGACGTGGGTACCGTGCTTCCCATGCCACTGGAGTCAAACCAGCCTGGCTGATGAGGGGTGATACCCCGAAACCGGTCCCAGGATGCTTTTTTCCGGTCCAGTGAGGACCTGGCGTGGCAGTTCGGACTGGACTGTTCCCATGAGGAACAGGGTCAAGACTGATTTGCATATGGCTGGGTCCAAACTGGGGTGGCATGGTGAACAAAAAAATGATGGATTAAACGCAGATCTGTGACTGGGGGTGAGTGTCTGACAATGTTCAGCATTCCGTCCATCACTTATTGTTTTTGCTTTGTCGCCCTAAGTGGGAAGGGTATACCCACACGTGGGTCCTGTGCTTCCCATGCCACTGGAGTCAAGCTAGCCTGGCTGATGAGGGGTGATACCCCGAAACCGGTCCCAGGATACTTTTTTCCGGTCCAGTGAGGACCTGGCGTGGCAGTTCGGACTGGACTGTTCCCATGAGGAACAGGGTCAAGACTGATTTGCATATGGCTGGGTCCAAACTGGGGTGGCATGGTGAGCAAAAAAACATGGATTAAACCCAGATCTGTGACTGGGGGTGTGTGTCTGACAATGTTCAGCATTCCGTCCATCACTTGTTGTTTTTGCTTTGTCGCCCTAAGTGGGAAGGGTATACCCAGACGTGGGTCCTGTGCTTCCCATGCCACTTGATTCAAGCTAGCCTGGCTGATGAGGGGTGGAACCCCGAAACCGGTCCCAGGATGCTTGTTTCCGGTCCAGTGAGGACCTGGCTTGGCAGTTCGGGCTGGACTGTTCCCATGAGTATCAGGGTCAAGACTGATTTGCATATGGCTGGGTCCAAACTGGGGTGGCATGGTGAGCAAAAAAACGATGGATTAAACCCAGATCTGTGACTGGGGGTGAGTGTCTGACAATGTTCAGCATTCCGTCCATTACTTGTTGTTTTTGCTTTGTCGCCCTAAGTGGGAAGAGTATACCCAGACGTGGGTCCTGTGCTTCTCATGCCACTGGATTCAAGCTATCCTGGCTGATGAGGGTGAAACCCCGAAACCGGTCCCAGGGTGCTTGTTTCCGGTCCAGTGAGGACCTGGCTTGGCAGTTCGGGCTGGACTGTTCCCATGAGTAACAGGGTCAAGACTGATTTGCATATGGCTGGGTCCAAACTGGGGTGGCATGGTGAGCAAAAAAACGATGGATTAAACCCAGATCTGTGACTGGGGGTGAGTGTCTGACAATGTTCAGCATTCCGTCCATCACTTGTTGTTTCAACTTTTCCATCATTCTCATACTTTATAGTTGTTTTTATGCCTTATCACTTTCTCAGCTCAAATAAGTCTTTAAGAACAATAGTCGTGCTCTCCTATTGCAGAAAATGCTTGTATTTGATTGTATATTAAAGTCAATGAAAACAGCGTTTAAAGAATGCGGGGAGTGTTTTAAACATCATTGCGGCTGCTTAAGCATACAAGCGAGCAAATGAAATTTATGTTGAAAATTAATGGTTAACGAGCTAGGAAATGCTTCAGAACAGTTGAAAATATGCTGTTATCAAATGTTCCACCATTTCTATACTTTGTGGTAGTTTATATGGTTTATCACTTTCTCAGCTTTAATAAGCATTTTAGGGCGATATACGTGCTCCCACTAAGGCAGAAAATGCTAACATTTGAATCTGGATAGAAGTCAATGAAAACAGCTTTGAAATGCCGCGGGGAGTGGTTTAAACATCATTTGGCCTGCTTAAGAATAAAAGCGAGCAAGTGATATTTGTCTCGGAAATTTATGGTTAATAAGCTAGGAAATGCTTTAGAACAGTGGAACATGTGCTGTTATCAACTTTTCCATCATTCTCATTCCTCATAGTTGTTTTTATGCATTATTACTTTCTCAGCTCAAATTAGACCTTAAGAGCAATAGTCGTGCTCTCCTATTGCAGAAAATGCCTGAATTTGAATCTGGGCTGAAGTCAATGAAAAGAGTGTTTTAAAGGAAGCGGGGAGTGTTTTAAACACCATATAGCGTACTTTAGCATACGACCGAGCATAAGCTAGGAAATGCTTCAGAACAGTAGAAAATGTGCTGCTATGCAATGTTCCACCATTCCTATACTTTGTGTTAGTTTACATGCTTTACCACGTTCTAAGCTTAAATAAGCCTTTTAGAGCGATATACTTGCACCCCTAAAGCAGATAATGCTCTTAATTGAATCTGGATTAAAGTCAATGAAAACAGCTTTTATATGCTGCGGGGAGTGTTTTAAACATCATTTGGCCTGCTTTAGGCTGGGTGGGATTTGCATAAGGCTGGGTCCAAACTGGGGTGGCATGGTGAGCAAAAAAACATGGATTAAACCCAGATCTGTGACTGGGGGTGTGTGTCTGACAATGTTCAGCATTCCGTCCATCACTTGTTGTTTTTGCTTTGTCGCCCTAAGTGGGAAGGGTATACCCAGACGTGGGTCCTGTGCTTCCCATGCCACTGGATTCAAGCTAGCCTGGCTGATGAGGGGTGGAACTTCGAAATCGGTCCCAGGATGCTTGTTTCCGGTCCAGTGAGGACCTGGCTTGGCAGTTCGGGCTGGACTGTTCCCATGAGTAACAGGGTCAAGACTGATTTGCATATGGCTGGGTCCAAACTGGGGTGGCATGGTGAGCAAAAAAACGATGGATTAAACCCAGATCTGTGACTGGGGGTGAGTGTCTGAAAATGTTCAGCATTCCGTCCATCACTTGTTGTTTTTGCTTTGTCGCCCTAAGTGGGAAGGGTATACCCAGACGTGGGTCCTGTGCTTCCCATGCCACTGGATTCAAGCTAGCCTGGCTGATGAGGGTTGGAACCCCGAAACCGGTCCCAGGATGCTTGTTTCCGGTCCAGTGAGGACCTGCCGTGGCAGTTCGGGCTGGACTGTTCCCATGAGGAACAGGGTCAAGACTGATTTGCATATGGCTGGGTCCAAACTGGGGTGGCATGGTGAGCAAAAAAACGATGGATTAAACCCAGATCTGTGACTGGGGGTGAGTGTCTGACAATGTTCAGCATTCCGTCCATCACTTGTTGTTTTCGCTTTGTCGCCCTAAGTGGGAAGGGTATACCCAGACGTGGGTCCCGTGCTTCCCATGCCACTGGAGTCAAGCTAGCCTGGCTGATGAGGGGTGATACCCCGAAACCGGTCCCAGGATGCTTTTTTCCAGTCCAGTGAGGACCTGGCGTGGCAGTTCGGACTGGACTGTTCCCATGAGGAACAGTGTCAAGACTGATTTGCATATGGCTGGGTCCAAACTGGGGTGGCATGGTGAACAAAAAAATGATGGATTAAACCCAGATCTGTGACTGGGGGTGAGTGTCTGACAAAGTTCAGCATTCCGTCCATCACTTGTTGTTTTTGCTTTGTCGCCCTAAGTGGGAAGGGTATACCCAGACGTGGGTCCTGTGCTTCTCATGCCACTGGATTCAAGCTAGCCTGGCTGATGAGGGGTGGAACCCCGAAACCGGTCCCAGGATGCTTGTTTCCAGTCCAGTGAGGACCTGGCTTGGCAGTTTGGGCTGGACTGTTCCCATGAGTAACAGGGTCAAATCTGATTTGCATATGGCTGGGTCCAAACTGGGGTGGCATGGTGAGCAAAAAAACGATGGATTAAACCCAGATCTGTGACTGGGGGTGAGTGTCTGACAATGTTCAGCATTCCGTCCATTACTTGTTGTTTTTGCTTTGTCGCCCTAAGTGGGAAGAGTATACCCAGACGTGGGTCCTGTGCTTCTCATGCCACTGGATTCAAGCTATCCTGGCTGATGAGGGTGGAACCCCGAAACCGGTCCCAGGGTGCTTGTTTCCGGTCCAGTGAGGACCTGGCTTGGCACTTCGGGCTGGACTGTTCCCATGAGTAACAGGGTCAAGACTGATTTGCATATGGCTGGGTCCAAACTGGGGTGGCATGGTGAGCAAAAAAACGATGGATTAAACCCAGATCTGTGACTGGGGGTGAGTGTCTGACAATGTTCAGCATTCCGTCCATCACTTGTTCTTTCAACTTTTCCATCATTCTCATACTTTATAGTTGTTTTTATGCCTTATCACTTTCTCAGCTCAAATAAGTCTTTAAGAACAATAGTCGTGCTCTCCTATTGCAGAAAATGCTAGTATTTGATTGTATATTAAAGTCAATGAAAACAGCGTTTAAAGAATGCGGGGAGTTCTAAACATCATTGCGGCTGCTTAAGCATACAAGCGAGCAAATGAAATTTATGTTGAAAATTAATGGTTAACGAGCTAGGAAATGCTTCAGAACAGTTGAAAATATGCTGTTATCAAATGTTCCACCATTTCTATACTTTGTGGTAGTTTATATGGTTTATCACTTTCTCAGCTTTAATAAGCATTTTAGGGCGATATACGTGCTCCCCCTAAGGCAGAAAATGCTAACATTTGAATCTGGATAGAAGTCAATGAAAACAGCTTTGAAATGCCGCGGGGAGTGGTTTAAACATCATTTGGCCTGCTTAAGAATAAAAGCGAGCAAGTGATATTTGTCTCGGAAATTTATGGTTAATAAGCTAGGAAATGCTTTAGAACAGTGGAACATGTGCTGTTATCAACTTTTCCATCATTCTCATTCCTCATAGTTGTTTTTATGCATTATTACTTTCTCAGCTTAAATTAGACCTTAAGAGCAATAGTCGTGCTCTCCTATTGCAGAAAATGGCTGAATTTGAATCTGGGCTGAAGTCAATGAAAAGAGTGTATTAAAGGAAGCGGGGAGTGTTTTAAACACCATATGGCGTACTTTAGAATACAACCGAGCATGAGCTAGGAAATGCTTCAGACCAGTAGAAAATGTGCTGCTATGCAATGTTCCACCATTCCTATACTTTGTGATAGTTTACATGCTTTACCACGTTCTAAGCTTAAATAAGCCTTTTAGAGCGATATACTTGCACCCCTAAAGCAGATAATGCTCTTAATTGAATCTGGATTAAAGTCAATGAAAACAGCTTTTATATGCTGCGGGGAGTGTTTTAAACATCGTTTGGCCTGCTTTAGGCTGGGTTGGATTTGCTTATGGCTGGGTCCAAACTGGGGTGGCATGGTGAGCAAAAAAACATGGATTAAACCCAGATCTGTGACTGGGGGTGTGTGTCTGACAATGTTCAGCATTCCGTCCATCACTTGTTGTTTTTGCTTTGTCGCCCTAAGTGAGAAGGGTATACCAAGACGTGGGTCCTGTGCTTACCATGCCACTGGATGCCTGGCTGATGAGGGGTGGAACTTCGAAACCGGTCCCAGGATGCTTGTTTCCGGTCCAGTGAGGACCTGGCTTGGCAGTTCGGGCTGGACTGTTCCCATGAGTAACAGGGTCAAGACTGATTTGCATATGGCTGGGTCCAAACTGGGGTGGCATGGTGAGCAAAAAAACGATGGATTAAACCCAGATCTGTGACTGGGGGTGAGTGTCTGACAATGTTCAGCATTCCGTCCATCACTTGTTGTTTTTGCTTTGTCGCCCTAAGTGGGAAGGGTATACCCAATAACAGGGTCAAGACTGATTTGCATATGGCTGGGTCCAAACTGGGGTGGGATGGTGAGCAAAAAAACGATGGATTAAACCCAGATCTGTGACTGGGGGTGAGTGTCTGAAAATGTTCAGCATTCCGTCCATCACTTGTTGTTTTTGCTTTGTCGCCCTAAGTGGGAAGGGTATACCCAGACGTGGGTCCTGTGCTTCCCATGCCACTGGATTCAAGCTAGCCTGGCTGATGAGGGGTGGAACCCCGAAACCGGTCCCAGGATGCTTGTTTCCGGTCCAGTGAGGACCTGCCGTGGCAGTTCGGGCTGGACTGTTGCCATGAGGAACAGTGTCAAGACTGATTTGCATATGGCTGGGTCCAAACTGGGGTGGCATGGTGAGCAAAAAAACGATGGATTAAACCCAGATCTGTGACTGGGGGTGAGTGTCTGACAATGTTCAGCATTCCGTCCATCACTTGTTGTTTTTGCTTTGTCGCCCTAAGTGGGAAGGGTATACCCAGACGTGGGTCCCGTGCTTCCCATGCCACTGGAGTCAAGCTAGCCTAGCTGATGAGGGGAGATACCCCGAAACCGGTCCCAGGATGCTTTTTTCCAGTCCAGTGAGGACCTGGCGTGGCAGTTCGGACTGGACTGTTCCCATGAGGAACAGGGTCAAGACTGATTTGCATATGGCTGGGTCCAAACTGGGGTGGCATGGTGAACAAAAAAATGATGGATTAAACCCAGATCTGTGACTGGGGATGAGTGTCTGACAATGTTCAGCATTCCGTCCATTACTTATTGTTTTTGCTTTGTCGCCCTAAGTGGGAAGAGTATACCCAGACGTGGGTCCTGTGCTTCTCATGCCACTGGATTCAAGCTATCCTGGCTGATGAGGGTGGAACCCCGAAACCGGTCCCAGGGTGCTTGTTTCCGGTATAGTGAGGACCTGGCTTGGCAGTTCGGGCTGGAATGTTCCCATGAGTAACAGGGTCAAGACTGATTTGCATATGGCTGGGTCCAAACTGGGGTGGCATGGTGAGCAAAAAAACGATGGATTAAACCCAGATCTGTGACTGGGGGTGAGTGTCTGACAATGTTCAGCATTCCGTCCATCACTTGTTGTTTCAACTTTTCCATCATTCTCATACTTTATAGTTGTTTTTATGCCTTATCACTTTCTCAGCTCAAATAAGTCTTTAAGAACAATAGTCGTGCTCTCCTATTGCAGAAAATGCTTGTATTTGATTGTATATTAAAGTCAATGAAAACAGCGTTTAGAGAATGCGGGGAGTGTTTTAAACATAATTGCGGCTGCTTAAGCATACAAACGAGCAAATGAAATTTATGTTGAAAATTAATGGTTAACGAGCTAGGAAATGCTTCAGAACAGTTGAAAATATGCTGTTATCAAATGTTCCACCATTTCTATACTTTGTGGTAGTTTATATGGTTTATCACTTTCTCAGCTTTAATAAGCATTTTAGGGCAATATACGTGCTCCCCCTAAGGCAGAAAATGCTAACATTTGAATCTGGATAGAAGTCAATGAAAACAGCTTTGAAATGCCGCGGGGAGTGGTTTAAACATCATTTGGCCTGCTTAAGAATAAAAGCGAGCAAGTGATATTTGTCTCGGAAATTTATGGTTAATAAGCTAGGAAATGCTTTAGAACAGTGGAACATGTGCTGTTATCAACTTTTCCATCATTCTCATTCCTCATAGTTGTTTTTATGCATTATTACTTTCTCAGCTCAAATTAGACCTTAAGAGCAATAGTCGTGCTCTCCTATTGCAGAAAATGCCTGAATTTGAATCTGGGATGAAGTCAATGAAAAGAGTGTTTTAAAGGAAGCGGGGAGTGTTTTAAACACCATGGGCCATATTTATACTCCGTTTGCGCCGAAATTGCGTCGTTTTTTTTGACGCAATTTCGACGCAAAACTAACGCCAACTAACGCCATATTTATACTAAGGCGTTAGAGGCGAATAGCGCCAAAGTTCCCGGAATGTGCGTCATTTTTTAGCGTGAACCCCTTCCTTGCGTTAATGATATGCAAGGGAGGCGTTCCCGTCTAAAAAATGACTCCCAGGCCTTTACGTGGTATTTATACTCCCGGGCAAAAGAGACGCCCGGGAGTTGGCGTGGCTAAAAACGGCGCATTTGCGCCACTTTTTAACGCCTGCTCAGGGCAGGCGTTAAGGGGCCTGTGGGCTCAAAATGAGCCCACAGGTGCCCTCCCATGCCCCCAGGGACCCCCCCTGCCACCCTTGCCCACCCCAGGAGGACCCCCAAGGATGGAGGGACCCACCCCAGGGACATTCAGGTAAGTTCAGGTAAGTTTTATTTTTTATTTTTTATATTTTATTTTGGTGGCATAAGGGGGCCTTATTTGTGCCCCCCTACATGCCACTATGCCCAATGACCATGCCCAGGGGCCAGAAGTCCCCTGGGCATGGCCATTGGGCAAGGGGGCATGACTCCTATCTTTACAATGATAGGAGTCATGTTGATGGGGGATGGGCGTCGTTAAAAAATGGCGCAAGTCGGGTTAAGACGATTTTTTCGACGTAACCTGACTTGCCCCATTTTAAGACGCCCATGCGCCATTTTCCCCCTACGCCGGCGCTGTCTGGTCTACGTGGTTTCTTCCCACGCAAACCAGGCAGCACCGGTCTGATTGCGCCGTCTAACGCCATTCCATAAATACGGCGCCCGCATGGCGCTTCAGAATGGCGTTAGACGGCGCAAAACTTTTTGACGCTAAACTGCGTTAGCGCAGTTTAGCGTCAAAAAGTATAAATATGGGCCCATATGGCGTACTTTAGCATACAACCGAGCATGAGCTAGGAAATGCTTCAGAACAGTAGAAAATGTGCTGCTATGCAATGTTCCACCATTCCTATACTTTTTTTTACCACGTTCTAAGCTTAAATAGTCCTTTTAGAGCGATATACTTGCACCCCTAAAGCAGATAATGCTCTTAATTGAATCTGGATTAAAGTCAATGAAAACAGCTTTTATATGCTGCGGGGAGTGTTTTAAACATCATTTGGCCTGCTTTAGGCTGGGTGGGATTTGCATATGGCTGGGTCCAAACTGGGGTGGCATGGTGAGCAAAAAAACATGGATTAAACCCAGATCTGTGACTGGGGGTGTGTGTCTGACAATGTTCAGCATTCCGTCCATCACTTGTTGTTTTTGCTTTGTCGCCCTAAGTGGGAAGGGTATACCCAGACGTGGGTCCCGTGCTTCCCATGCCACTGGAGTCAAGCTAGCCTAGCTGATGAGGGGTGATACCCCGAAACCGGTCCCAGGATGCTTTTTTCCAGTCCAGTGAGGACCTGGCGTGGCAGTTCGGACTGGACTGTTCCCATAAGGAACAGGGTCAAGACTGATTTGCATATGGCTGGGTCCAAACTGGGGTGGCATGGTGAACAAAAAAATGATGGATTAAACGCAGATCTGTGACTGGGGGTGAGTGTCTGACAATGTTCAGCATTCCGTCCATCACTTGTTGTTTTTGCTTTGTCGCCCTAAGTGGGAAGGGTATACCCAGACGTGGGTCCCGTGCTTCCCATGCCACTGGAGTCAAGCCAGCCTGGCTGATGAGGGGTGATACCCCGAAACCGGTCCCAGGATGCTTTTTTCCGGTCCAGTGAGGACCTGGCGTGGCAGTTCGGACTGGACTGTTCCCATGAGGAACAGGGTCAAGACTGATTTGCATATGGCTGGGTCCAAACTGGGGTGGCATGGTGAACAAAAAAATGATGGATTAAACGCAGATCTGTGACTGGGGGTGAGTGTCTGACAATGTTCAGCATTCCGTCCATCACTTATTGTTTTTGCTTTGTCGCCCTAAGTGGGAAGGGTATACCCACACGTGGGTCCTGTGCTTCCCATGCCACTGGAGTCAAGCTAGCCTGGCTGATGAGGGGTGATACCCCGAAACCGGTCCCAGGATACTTTTTTCCGGTCCAGTGAGGACCTGGCGTGGCAGTTCGGACTGGACTGTTCCCATGAGGAACAGGGTCAAGACTGATTTGCATATGGCTGGGTCCAAACTGGGGTGGCATGGTGAGCAAAAAAACATGGATTAAACCCAGATCTGTGACTGGGGGTGTGTGTCTGACAATGTTCAGCATTCCGTCCATCACTTGTTGTTTTTGCTTTGTCGCCCTAAGTGGGAAGGGTATACCCAGACGTGGGTCCTGTGCTTCCCATGCCACTTGATTCAAGCTAGCCTGGCTGATGAGGGGTGGAACCCCGAAACCGGTCCCAGGATGCTTGTTTCCGGTCCAGTGAGGACCTGGCTTGGCAGTTCGGGCTGGACTGTTCCCATGAGTATCAGGGTCAAGACTGATTTGCATATGGCTGGGTCCAAACTGGGGTGGCATGGTGAGCAAAAAAACGATGGATTAAACCCAGATCTGTGACTGGGGGTGAGTGTCTGACAATGTTCAGCATTCCGTCCATTACTTGTTGTTTTTGCTTTGTCGCCCTAAGTGGGAAGAGTATACCCAGACGTGGGTCCTGTGCTTCTCATGCCACTGGATTCAAGCTATCCTGGCTGATGAGGGTGAAACCCCGAAACCGGTCCCAGGGTGCTTGTTTCCGGTCCAGTGAGGACCTGGCTTGGCAGTTCGGGCTGGACTGTTCCCATGAGTAACAGGGTCAAGACTGATTTGCATATGGCTGGGTCCAAACTGGGGTGGCATGGTGAGCAAAAAAACGATGGATTAAACCCAGATCTGTGACTGGGGGTGAGTGTCTGACAATGTTCAGCATTCCGTCCATCACTTGTTGTTTCAACTTTTCCATCATTCTCATACTTTATAGTTGTTTTTATGCCTTATCACTTTCTCAGCTCAAATAAGTCTTTAAGAACAATAGTCGTGCTCTCCTATTGCAGAAAATGCTTGTATTTGATTGTATATTAAAGTCAATGAAAACAGCGTTTAAAGAATGCGGGGAGTGTTTTAAACATCATTGCGGCTGCTTAAGCATACAAGCGAGCAAATGAAATTTATGTTGAAAATTAATGGTTAACGAGCTAGGAAATGCTTCAGAACAGTGGAAAATATGCTGTTATCAAATGTTCCACCATTTCTATACTTTGTGGTAGTTTATATGGTTTATCACTTTCTCAGCTTTAATAAGCATTTTAGGGCGATATACGTGCTCCCCCTAAGGCAGAAAATGCTAACATTTGAATCTGGATAGAAGTCAATGAAAACAACTTTGAAATGCCGCGGGGAGTGGTTTAAACATCATTTGGCCTGCTTAAGAATAAAAGCGAGCAAGTGATATTTGTCTCGGAAATTTATGGTTAATAAGCTAGGAAATGCTTTAGAACAGTGGAACATGTGCTGTTATCAACTTTTCCATCATTCTCATTCCTCATAGTTGTTTTTATGCATTATTACTTTCTCAGCTCAAATTAGACCTTAAGAGCAATAGTCGTGCTCTCCTATTGCAGAAAATGCCTGAATTTGAATCTGGGCTGAAGTCAATGAAAAGAGTGTTTTAAAGGAAGCGGGGAGTGTTTTAAACACCATATGGCGTACTTTAGCATACAACCGAGCATGAGCTAGGAAATGCTTCAGAACAGTAGAAAATGTGCTGCTATGCAATGTTCCACCATTCCTATACTTTGTGTTAGTTTACATGCTTTACCTTGTTCTAAGCTTAAATAAGCCTTTTAGAGCGATATACTTGCACCCATAAAGCAGATAATGCTCTTAATTGAATCTGGATTAAAGTCAATGAAAACAGCTTTTATATGCTGCGGGGAGTGTTTTAAACATCATTTGGCCTGCTTTAGGCTGGGTGGGATTTGCATATGGCTGGGTCCAAACTGGGGTGGCATGGTGAGCAAAAAAACATGGATTAAACCCAGATCTGTGACTGGGGGTGTGTGTCTGACAATGTTCAGCATTCCGTCCATCACTTGTTGTTTTTGCTTTGTCGCCCTAAGTGGGAAGGGTATACCCAGACGTGGGTCCTGTGCTTCCCATGCCACTGGATTCAAGCTAGCCTGGCTGATGAGGGGTGGAACTTCGAAACCGGTCCCAGGATGCTTGTTTCCGGTCCAGTGAGGACCTGGCTTGGCAGTTCGGGCTGGACTGTTCCCATGAGTAACAGGGTCAAGACTGATTTGCATATGGCTGGGTCCAAACTGGGGTGGCATGGTGAGCAAAAAAACGATGGATTAAACCCAGATCTGTGACTGGGGGTGAGTGTCTGAAAATGTTCAGCATTCCGTCCATCACTTGTTGTTTTTGCTTTGTCGCCCTAAGTGGGAAGGGTATACCCAGACGTGGGTCCTGTGCTTCCCATGCCACTGGATTCAAGCTAGCCTGGCTGATGAGGGTTGGAACCCCGAAACCGGTCCCAGGATGCTTGTTTCCGGTCCAGTGAGGACCTGCCGTGGCAGTTCGGGCTGGACTGTTCCCATGAGGAACAGGGTCAAGACTGATTTGCATATGGCTGGGTCCAAACTGGGGTGGCATGGTGAGCAAAAAAACGATGGATTAAACCCAGATCTGTGACTGGGGGTGAGTGTCTGACAATGTTCAGCATTCCGTCCATCACTTGTTGTTTTTGCTTTGTCGCCCTAAGTGGGAAGGGTATACCCAGACGTGGGTCCCGTGCTTCCCATGCCACTGGAGTCAAGCTAGCCTGGCTGATGAGGGGTGATACCCCGAAACCGGTCCCAGGATGCTTTTTTCCAGTCCAGTGAGGACCTGGCGTGGCAGTTCGGACTGGACTGTTCCCATGAGGAACAGGGTCAAATCTGATTTGCATATGGCTGGGTCCAAACTGGGGTGGCATGGTGATCAAAAAAACGATGGATTAAACCCAGATCTGTGACTGGGGGTGAGTGTCTGACAATGTTCAGCATTCCGTCCATTACTTGTTGTTTTTGCTTTGTCGCCCTAAGTGGGAAGAGTATACCCAGACGTGGGTCCTGTGCTTCTCATGCCACTGGATTCAAGCTATCCTGGCTGATGAGGGTGGAACCCCGAAACCGGTCCCAGGGTGCTTGTTTCCGGTCCAGTGAGGACCTGGCTTGGCAGTTCGGGCTGGACTGTTCCCATGAGTAACAGGGTCAAGACTGATTTGCATATGGCTGGGTCCAAACTGGGGTGGCATGGTGAGCAAAAAAACGATGGATTAAACCCAGATCTGTGACTGGGGGTGAGTGTCTGACAATGTTCAGCATTCCGTCCATCACTTGTTGTTTCAACTTTTCCATCATTCTCATACTTTATAGTTGTTTTTATGCCTTATCACTTTCTCAGCTCAAATAAGTCTTTAAGAACAATAGTCGTGCTCTCCTATTGCAGAAAATGCTTGTATTTGATTGTATATTAAAGTCAATGAAAACAGCGTTTAAAGAATGCGGGGAGTGTTTTAAACATCATTGCGGCTGCTTAAGCATACAAGCGAGCAAATGAAATTTATGTTGAAAATTAATGGTTAACGAGCTAGGAAATGCTTCAGAACAGTTGAAAATATGCTGTTATCAAATGTTCCACCATTTCTATACTTTGTGGTAGTTTATATGGTTTATCACTTTCTCAGCTTTAATAAGCATTTTAGGGCGATATACGTGCTCCCCCTAAGGCAGAAAATGCTAACATTTGAATCTGGATAGAAGTCAATGAAAACAGCTTTGAAATGCCGCGGGGAGTGGTTTAAACATCATTTGGCCTGCTTAAGAATAAAAGCGAGCAAGTGATATTTGTCTCGGAAATTTATGGTTAATAAGCTAGGAAATGCTTTAGAACAGTGGAACATGTGCTGTTATCAACTTTTCCATCATTCTCATTCCTCATAGTTGTTTTTTTGCATTATTACTTTCTCAGCTCAAATTAGACCTTAAGAGCAATAGTCGTGCTCTCCTATTGCAGAAAATGCCTGAATTTGAATCTGGGCTGAAGTCAATGAAAAGAGTGTTTTAAAGGAAGCGGGGAGTGTTTTAAACACCATATGGCGTACTTTAGCATTCAACCGAGCATGAGCTAGAAAATGATTCAGAACAGTAGAAAATGTGCTGCTATGCAATGTTCCACCATTCCTATACTTTGTGATAGTTTACATGCTTTACCACGTTCTAAGCTTAAATAAGCCTTTTAGAGCGATATACTTGCACCCCTAAAGCAGATAATGCTCTTAATTGAATCTGGATTAAAGTCAATGAAAACAGCTTTTATATGCTGCGGGGAGTGTTTTAAACATCATTTGGCCTGCTTTAGGCTGGGTGGGATTTGCATATAGCTGGGTCCAAACTGGGGTGGCATGGTGAGCAAAAAAACATGGATTAAACCCAGATCTGTGACTGGGGGTGTGTGTCTGACAATGTTCAGCATTCCGTCCATCACTTGTTGTTTTTGCTTTGTCGCCCTAAGTGGGAAGGGTATACCCAATAACAGGGTCAAGACTGATTTGCATATGGCTGGGTCCAAACTGGGGTGGCATGGTGAGCAAAAAAATGATGGATTAAACCCAGATCTGTGACTGGGGGTGAGCGTCTGACAATGTTCAGCATTCCGTCCATCACTTGTTGTTTTTGCTTTGTCGCCCTAAATGGGAAGGGTATACCCAGACGTGGGTCCTGTGCTTCCCATGCCACTGGATTCAAGCTAGCCTGGCTGATGAGGGGTGGAACCCCGAAACCGGTCCCAGGATGCTTGTTTCCGGTCCAGTGAGGACCTGGCTTGGCAGTTCGAGCTGGACTGTTCCCATGAGTTACAGGGTCAAGACTGATTTGCATATGGCTGGGTCCAAACTGGGGTGGCATGGTGAGCAAAAAAACGATGGATTAAACCCAGATCTGTGACTGGGGGTGAGTGTCTGACAATGTTCAGCATTCCGTCCATCACTTGTTGTTTTTGCTTTGTCGCCCTAAGTGGGAAGGGTATACCCAGACGTGGGTCCCGTGCTTCCCATGCCACTGGAGTCAAGCTAGCCTAGCTGATGAGGGGTGATACCCCGAAACCGGTCCCAGGATGCTTTTTTCCAGTCCAGTGAGGACCTGGCGTGGCAGTTCGGACTGGACTGTTCCCATAAGGAACAGGGTCAAGACTGATTTGCATATGGCTGGGTCCAAACTGGGGTGGCATGGTGAACAAAAAAATGATGGATTAAACGCAGATCTGTGACTGGGGGTGAGTGTCTGACAATGTTCAGCATTCCGTCCATCACTTGTTGTTTTTGCTTTGTCGCCCTAAGTGGGAAGGGTATACCCAGACGTGGGTCCCGTGCTTCCCATGCCACTGGAGTCAAGCCAGCCTGGCTGATGAGGGGTGATACCCCGAAACCGATCCCAGGATGCTTTTTTCCGGTCCAGTGAGGACCTGGCGTGGCAGTTCGGACTGGACTGTTCCCATGAGGAACAGGGTCAAGACTGATTTGCATATGGCTGGGTCCAAACTGGGGTGGCATGGTGAACAAAAAAATGATGGATTAAACGCAGATCTGTGACTGGGGGTGAGTGTCTGACAATGTTCAGCATTCCGTCCATCACTTATTGTTTTTGCTTTGTCGCCCTAAGTGGGAAGGGTATACCCACACGTGGGTCCTGTGCTTCCCATGCCACTGGAGTCAAGCTAGCCTGGCTGATGAGGGGTGATACCCCGAAACCGGTCCCAGGATGCTTTTTTCCGGTCCAGTGAGGACCTGGCGTGGCAGTTCGGACTGGACTGTTCCCATGAGGAACAGGGTCAAGACTGATTTGCATATGGCTGGGTCCAAACTGGGGTGGCATGGTGAGCAGAAAAACATGGATTAAACCCAGATCTGTGACTGGGGGTGTGTGTCTGACAATGTTCAGCATTCCGTCCATCACTTGTTGTTTTTGCTTTGTCGCCCTAAGTGGGAAGGGTATACCCAGACGTGGGTCCTGTGCTTCCCATGCCACTTGATTCAAGCTAGCCTGGCTGATGAGGGGTGGAACCCCGAAACCGGTCCCAGGATGCTTGTTTCCGGTCCAGTGAGGACCTGGCTTGGCAGTTCGGGCTGGACTGTTCCCATGAGTATCAGGGTCAAGACTGATTTGCATATGGCTGGGTCCAAACTGGGGTGGCATGGTGAGCAAAAAAACGATGGATTAAACCCAGATCTGTGACTGGGGGTGAGTGTCTGACAATGTTCAGCATTCCGTCCATCACTTGTTGTTTTTGCTTTGTCGCCCTAAGTGGGAAGGGTATACCCAATAACAGGGTCAAGACTGATTTGCATATGGCTGGGTCCAAACTGGGGTGGCATGGTGAGCAAAAAAACGATGGATAAACCCAGATCTGTGACTGGGGGTGAGTGTCTGAAAATGTTCAGCATTCCGTCCATCACTTGTTGTTTTTGCTTTGTCGCCCTAAGTGGGAAGGGTATACCCAGACGTGGGTCCTGTGCTTCCCATGCCACTGGATTCAAGCTAGCCTGGCTGATGAGGGTTGGAACCCCGAAACCGGTCCCAGGATGCTTGTTTCCGGTCCAGTGAGGACCTGCCGTGGCAGTTCGGGCTGGACTGTTCCCATGAGGAACAGGGTCAAGACTGATTTGCATATGGCTGGGTCCAAACTGGGGTGGCATGGTGAGCAAAAAAACGATGGATTAAACCCAGATCTGTGACTGGGGGTGAGTGTCTGACAAAGTTCAGCATTCCGTCCATCACTTGTTGTTTTTGCTTTGTCGCCCTAAGTGGGAAGGGTATACCCAGACGTGGGTCCCGTGCTTCCCATGCCACTGGAGTCAAGCTAGCCTGGCTGATGAGGGGTGATACCCCGAAACCGGTCCCAGGATGCTTTTTTCCAGTCCAGTGAGGACCTGGCGTGGCAGTTCGGACTGGACTGTTCCCATGAGGAACAGGGTCAAGACTGATTTGCATATGGCTGGGTCCAAACTGGGGTGGCATGGTGAACAAAAAAATGATGGATTAAACCCAGATCTGTGACTGGGGTGAGTGTCTGACAAAGTTCAGCATTCCGTCCATCACTTGTTGTTTTTGCTTTGTCGCCCTAAGTGGGAAGGGTATACCCAGACGTGGGTCCTGTGCTTCCCATGCCACTGGATTCAAGCTAGCCTGGCTGATGAGGGGTGGAACCCCGAAACTGGTCCCAGGATGCTTGTTTCCAGTCCAGTGAGGACCTGGCTTGGCAGTTTGGGCTGGACTGTTCCCATGAGTAACAGGGTCAAATCTGATTTGCATATGGCTGGGTCCAAACTGGGGTGGCATGGTGAGCAAAAAAACGATGGATTAAACCCAGATCTGTGACTGGGGGTGAGTGTCTGACAATGTTCAGCATTCCGTCCATTACTTGTTGTTTTTGCTTTGTCGCCCTAAGTGGGAAGGGTATACCCAGATGTGGGTCCTGTGCTTCTCATGCCACTGGATTCAAGCTAGCCTGGCTGATGAGGGGTGGAACCCCGAAACCGGTCCCAGGATGCTTGTTTCCGGTCCAGTGAGGACCTGGCTTGGCAGTTCGAGCTGGACTGTTCCCATGAGTTACAGGGTCAAGACTGATTTGCATATGGCTGGGTCCAAACTGGGGTGGCATGGTGAGCAAAAAAACGATGGATTAAACCCAGATCTGTGACTGGGGGTGAGTGTCTGACAATGTTCAGCATTCCGTCCATCACTTGTTGTTTTTGCTTTGTCGCCCTAAGTGGGAAGGGTATACCCAGACGTGGGTCCCGTGCTTCCCATGCCACTGGAGTCAAGCTAGCCTAGCTGATGAGGGGTGATACCCCGAAACCGGTCCCAGGATGCTTTTTTCCAGTCCAGTGAGGACCTGGCGTGGCAGTTCGGACTGGACTGTTCCCATAAGGAACAGGGTCAAGACTGATTTGCATATGGCTGGGTCCAAACTGGGGTGGCATGGTGAACAAAAAAATGATGGATTAAACGCAGATCTGTGACTGGGGGTGAGTGTCTGACAATGTTCAGCATTCCGTCCATCACTTGTTGTTTTTGCTTTGTCGCCCTAAGTGGGAAGGGTATACCCAGACGTGGGTCCCGTGCTTCCCATGCCACTGGAGTCAAGCCAGCCTGGCTGATGAGGGGTGATACCCCGAAACCGATCCCAGGATGCTTTTTTCCGGTCCAGTGAGGACCTGGCGTGGCAGTTCGGACTGGACTGTTCCCATGAGGAACAGGGTTAAGACTGATTTGCATATGGCTGGGTCCAAACTGGGGTGGCATGGTGAACAAAAAAATGATGGATTAAACGCAGATCTGTGACTGGGGGTGAGTGTCTGACAATGTTCAGCATTCCGTCCATCACTTATTGTTTTTGCTTTGTCGCCCTAAGTGGGAAGGGTATACCCACACGTGGGTCCTGTGCTTCCCATGCCACTGGAGTCAAGCTAGCCTGGCTGATGAGGGGTGATACCCCGAAACCGGTCCCAGGATGCTTTTTTCCGGTCCAGAGAGGACCTGGCGTGGCAGTTCGGACTGGACTGTTCCCATGAGGAACAGGGTCAAGACTGATTTGCATATGGCTGGGTCCAAACTGGGGTGGCATGGTGAGCAAAAAAACATGGATTAAACCCAGATCTGTGACTGGGGGTGTGTGTCTGACAATGTTCAGCATTCCGTCCATCACTTGTTGTTTTTGCTTTGTCGCCCTAAGTGGGAAGGGTATACCCAGACGTGGGTCCTGTGCTTCCCATGCCACTTGATTCAAGCTAGCCTGGCTGATGAGGGGTGGAACCCCGAAACCGGTCCCAGGATGCTTGTTTCCGGTCCAGTGAGGACCTGGCTTGGCAGTTCGGGCTGGACTGTTCCCATGAGTATCAGGGTCAAGACTGATTTGCATATGGCTGGGTCCAAACTGGGGTGGCATGGTGAGCAAAAAAACGATGGATTAAACCCAGATCTGTGACTGGGGGTGAGTGTCTGACAATGTTCAGCATTCCGTCCATCACTTGTTGTTTTTGCTTTGTCGCCCTAAGTGGGAAGGGTATACCCAATAACAGGGTCAAGACTGATTTGCATATGGCTGGGTCCAAACTGGGGTGGCATGGTGAGCAAAAAAACGATGGATAAACCCAGATCTGTGACTGGGGGTGAGTGTCTGAAAATGTTCAGCATTCCGTCCATCACTTGTTGTTTTTGCTTTGTCGCCCTAAGTGGGAAGGGTATACCCAGACGTGGGTCCTGTGCTTCCCATGCCACTGGATTCAAGCTAGCCTGGCTGATGAGGGTTGGAACCCCGAAACCGGTCCCAGGATGCTTGTTTCCGGTCCAGTGAGGACCTGCCGTGGCAGTTCGGGCTGGACTGTTCCCATGAGGAACAGGGTCAAGACTGATTTGCATATGGCTGGGTCCAAACTGGGGTGGCATGGTGAGCAAAAAAACGATGGATTAAACCCAGATCTGTGACTGGGGGTGAGTGTCTGACAATGTTCAGCATTCCGTCCATCACTTGTTGTTTTTGCTTTGACGCCCTAAGTGGGAAGGGTATACCCAGACGTGGGTCCCGTGCTTCCCATGCCACTGGAGTCAAGCTAGCCTGGCTGATGAGGGGTGATACCCCGAAACCGGTCCCAGGATGCTTTTTTCCAGTCCAGTGAGGACCTGGCGTGGCAGTTCGGACTGGACTGTTCCCATGAGGAACAGGGTCAAGACTGATTTGCATATGGCTGGGTCCAAACTGGGGAGGCATGGTGAACAAAAAAATGATGGATTAAACCCAGATCTGTGACTGGGGTGAGTGTCTGACAAAGTTCAGCATTCCGTCCATTACTTGTTGTTTTTGCTTTGTCGCCCTAAGTGGGAAGGGTATACCCAGACGTGGGTCCTGTGCTTCCCATGCCACTGGATTTAAGCTAGCCTGGCTGATGAGGGTGGAACCCCGAAACCGGTCCCAGGGTGCTTGTTTCCGGTCCAGTGAGGACCTGGCTTGGCACTTCGAGCTGGACTGTTCCCATGAGTAACAGGGTCAAGACTGATTTGCATATGGCTGGGTCCAAACTGGGGTGGCATGGTGAGCAAAAAAACATGGATTAAACCCAGATCTGTGACTGGGGGTGTGTGTCTGACAATGTTCAGCATTCCGTCCATCACTTGTTGTTTTTGCTTTGTCGCCCTAAGTGGGAAGGGTATACCCAATAACAGGGTCAAGACTGATTTGCATATGGCTGGGTCCAAACTGGGGTGGCATGGTGAGCAAAAAAATGATGGATTAAACCCAGATCTGTGACTGGGGGTGAGCGTCTGACAATGTTCAGCATTCCGTCCATCACTTGTTGTTTTTGCTTTGTCGCCCTAAGTGGGAAGGGTATACCCAGACGTGGGTCCCGTGCTTCCCATGCCACTGGATTCAAGCTAGCCTGGCTGATGAGGGGTGGAACTTCGAAACCGGTCCCAGGATGCTTGTTTCCGGTCCAGTGAGGACCTGGCTTGGCAGTTCGGGCTGGACTGTTCCCATGAGTAACAGGGTCAAGACTGATTTGCATATGGCTGTGTCCAAACTGGGGTGGCATGGTGAGCAAAAAAACGATGGATTAAACCCAGATCTGTGACTGGGGGTGAGTGTCTGACAATGTTCAGCATTCCGTCCATCACTTGTTGTTTCAACTTTTCCATCATTCTCATACTTTATAGTTGTTTTTATGCCTTATCACTTTCTCAGCTCAAATAAGTCTTTAAGAACAATAGTCGTGCTCTCCTATTGCAGAAAATGCTAGTATTTGATTGTATATTAAAGTCAATGAAAACAGCGTTTAAAGAATGCGGGGAGTGTTTTAAACATCATTGCGGCTGCTTAAAGCATACAAGCGAGCAAATGAAATTTATGTTGAAAATTAATGGTTAACGAGCTAGGAAATGCTTCAGAACAGTTGAAAATATGCTGTTATCAAATGTTCCACCATTTCTATACTTTGTGGTAGTTTATATGGTTTATCACTTTCTCAGCTTTAATAAGCATTTTAGGGCGATATACGTGCTCCCCCTAAGGCAGAAAATGCTAACATTTGAATCTGGATAGAAGTCAATGAAAACAGCTTTGAAATGCCGCGGGGAGTGGTTTAAACATCATTTGGCCTGCTTAAGAATAAAAGCGAGCAAGTGATATTTGTCTCGGAAATTTATGGTTAATAAGCTAGGAAATGCTTTAGAACAGTGGAACATGTGCTGTTATCAACTTTTCCATCATTCTCATTCCTCATAGTTGTTTTTATGCATTATTACTTTCTCAGCTCAAATTAGACCTTAAGAGCAATAGTCGTGCTCTCCTATTGCAGAAAATGCCTGAATTTGAATCTGGGCTGAAGTCAATGAAAAGAGTGTTTTAAAGGAAGCGGGGAGTGTTTTAAACACCATATGGCGTACTTTAGCATACAACCGAGCATGAGCTAGGAAATGCTTCAGAACAGTAGAAAATGTACTGCTATGCAATGTTCCACCATTCCTATACTTTGTGATAGTTTACATGCTTTACCACGTTCTAAGCTTAAATAAGCCTTTTAGAGCGATATACTTTGCACCCCTAAAGCAGATAATGCTCTTAATTGAATCTGGATTAAAGTCAATGAAAACAGCTTTTATATGCTGCGGGGAGTGTTTTAAACATCATTTGGCCTGCTTTAGGATGGGTGGGATTTGCATATAGCTGGGTCCAAACTGGGGTGGCATGGTGAGCAAAAAACCATGGATTAAACCCAGATCTGTGACTGGGGGTGTGTGTCTGACAATGTTCAGCATTCCGTCCATCACTTGTTGTTTTTGCTTTGTCGCCCTAAGTGGGAAGGGTATACCCAGACGTGCGTCCTGTGCTTCCCATGCCACTGGATTCAAGCTAGCCTGGCTGATGAGGGGTGGAACTTCGAAACCGGTCCCAGGATGCTTGTTTCCGGTCCAGTGAGGACCTGGCTTGGCAGTTCGGGCTGGACTGTTCCCATGAGTAACAGGGTCAAGACTGATTTGCATATGGCTGGGTCCAAACTGGGGTGGCATGGTGAGCAAAAAAACGATGGATTAAACCCAGATCTGTGACTGGGGGTGAGTGTCTGACAATGTTCAGCATTCCGTCCATTACTTGTTGTTTTTGCTTTGTCGCCCTAAGTGGGAAGAGTATACCCAGACGTGGGTCCTGTGCTTCTCATGCCACTGGATTCAAGCTATCCTGGCTGATGAGGGTGGAACCCCGAAACCAGTCCCAGGGTGCTTGTTTCCGGTCCAGTGAAGACCTGGCTTGGCAGTTCGGGCTGGACTGTTCCCATGAGTAACAGGGTCAAGACTGATTTGCATATGGCTGGGTCCAAACTGGGGTGGCATGGTGAGCAAAAAAACGATGGATTAAACCCAGATCTGTGACTGGGGGTGAGTGTCTGACAATGTTCAGCATTCCGTCCATGACTTGTTGTTTCAACTTTTCCATCATTCTCATACTTTATAGTTGTTTTTATGCCTTATCACTTTCTCAGCTCAAATAAGTCTTTAAGAACAATAGTCGTGCTCTCCTATTGCAGAAAATGCTAGTATTTGATTGTATATTAAAGTCAATGAAAACAGCGTTTAAAAAATGCGGGGAGTGTTTTAAACATCATTGCGGCTGCTTAAGCATACAAGCGAGCAAATGAAATTTATGTTGAAAATTAATGGTTAACGAGCTAGGAAATGCTTCAGAACAGTTGAAAATATGCTGTTATCAAATGTTCCACCATTTCTATACTTTTTGGTAGTTTATATGGTTTATCACTTTCTCAGCTTTAATAAGTATTTTAGGGCGATATACGTGCTCCCCCTAAGGCAGAAAATGCTAACATTTGAATCTGGATAGAAGTCAATGAAAACAGCTTTGAAATGCCGCGGGGAGTGGTTTAAACATCATTTGGCCTGCTTAAGAATAAAAGCGAGCAAGTGATATTTGTCTCGGAAATTTATGGTTAATAAGCTAGGAAATGCTTTAGAACAGTGGAACATGTGCTGTTATCAACTTTTCCATCATTCTCATTCCTCATAGTTGTTTTTATGCATTATTACTTTCTCAGCTCAAATTAGACCTTAAGAGCAATAGTCGTGCTCTCATATTGCAGAAAATGCCTGAATTTGAATCTGGGCTGAAGTCAATGAAAAGAGTGTTTTAAAGGAAGCGGGGAGTGTTTTAAACACCATATGGCGTACTTTAGCATACAACCGAGCATGAGCTAGGAAATGCTTCAGAACAGTAGAAAATGTGCTGCTATGCAATGTTCCACCATTCCTATACTTTGTGTTAGTTTACATGCTTTACCTTGTTCTAAGCTTAAATAAGCCTTTTAGAGCGATATACTTGCACCCATAAAGCAGATAATGCTCTTAATTGAATCTGGATTAAAGTCAATGAAAACAGCTTTTATATGCTGCGGGGAGTGTTTTAAACATCATTTGGCCTGCTTTAGGCTGGGTGGGATTTGCATATGGCTGGGTCCAAACTGGGGTGGCATGGTGAGCAAAAACACATGGATTAAACCCAGATCTGTGACTGGGGGTGTGTGTCTGACAATGTTCAGCATTCCGTCCATCACTTGTTGTTTTTGCTTTGTCGCCCTAAGTGGGAAGGGTATACCCAGACGTGGGTCCTGTGCTTCCCATGCCACTGGATTCAAGCTAGCCTGGCTGATGAGGGGTGGAACTTCGAAACCGGTCCCAGGATGCTTGTTTCCGGTCCAGTGAGGACCTGGCTTGGCAGTTCGGGCTGGACTGTTCCCATGAGTAACAGGGTCAAGACTGATTTGCATATGGCTGTGTCCAAACTGGGGTGGCATGGTGAGCAAAAAAACGATGGATTAAACCCAGATCTGTGACTGGGGGTGAGTGTCTGACAATGTTCAGCATTCCGTCCATCACTTGTTGTTTCAACTTTTCCATCATTCTCATACTTTATAGTTGTTTTTATGCCTTATCACTTTCTCAGCTCAAATAAGTCTTTAAGAACAATAGTCGTGCTCTCCTATTGCAGAAAATGCTAGTATTTGATTGTATATTAAAGTCAATGAAAACAGCGTTTAAAGAATGCGGGGAGTGTTTTAAACATCATTGCGGCTGCTTAAAGCATACAAGCGAGCAAATGAAATTTATGTTGAAAATTAATGGTTAACGAGCTAGGAAATGCTTCAGAACAGTTGAAAATATGCTGTTATCAAATGTTCCACCATTTCTATACTTTGTGGTAGTTTATATGGTTTATCACTTTCTCAGCTTTAATAAGCATTTTAGGGCGATATACGTGCTCCCCCTAAGGCAGAAAATGCTAACATTTGAATCTGGATAGAAGTCAATGAAAACAGCTTTGAAATGCCGCGGGGAGTGGTTTAAACATCATTTGGCCTGCTTAAGAATAAAAGCGAGCAAGTGATATTTGTCTCGGAAATTTATGGTTAATAAGCTAGGAAATGCTTTAGAACAGTGGAACATGTGCTGTTATCAACTTTTCCATCATTCTCATTCCTCATAGTTGTTTTTATGCATTATTACTTTCTCAGCTCAAATTAGACCTTAAGAGCAATAGTCGTGCTCTCCTATTGCAGAAAATGCCTGAATTTGAATCTGGGCTGAAGTCAATGAAAAGAGTGTTTTAAAGGAAGCGGGGAGTGTTTTAAACACCATATGGCGTACTTTAGCATACAACCGAGCATGAGCTAGGAAATGCTTCAGAACAGTAGAAAATGTGCTGCTATGCAATGTTCCACCATTCCTATACTTTGTGATAGTTTACATGCTTTACCACGTTCTAAGCTTAAATAAGCCTTTTAGAGCGATATACTTTGCACCCCTAAAGCAGATAATGCTCTTAATTGAATCTGGATTAAAGTCAATGAAAACAGCTTTTATATGCTGCGGGGAGTGTTTTAAACATCATTTGGCCTGCTTTAGGATGGGTGGGATTTGCATATAGCTGGGTCCAAACTGGGGTGGCATGGTGAGCAAAAAACCATGGATTAAACCCAGATCTGTGACTGGGGGTGTGTGTCTGACAATGTTCAGCATTCCGTCCATCACTTGTTGTTTTTGCTTTGTCGCCCTAAGTGGGAAGGGTATACCCAGACGTGGGTCCTGTGCTTCCCATGCCACTGGATTCAAGCTAGCCTGGCTGATGAGGGGTGGAACTTCGAAACCGGTCCCAGGATGCTTGTTTCCGGTCCAGTGAGGACCTGGCTTGGCAGTTCGGGCTGGACTGTTCCCATGTGTAACAGGGTCAAGACTGATTTGCATATGGCTGGGTCCAAACTGGGGTGGCATGGTGAGCAAAAAAACGATGGATTAAACCCAGATCTGTGACTGGGGGTGAGTGTCTGACAATGTTCAGCATTCCGTCCATTACTTGTTGTTTTTGCTTTGTCGCCCTAAGTGGGAAGAGTATACCCAGACGTGGGTCCTGTGCTTCTCATGCCACTGGATTCAAGCTATCCTGGCTGATGAGGGTGGAACCCCGAAACCAGTCCCAGGGTGCTTGTTTCCGGTCCAGTGAGGACCTGGCTTGGCAGTTCGGGCTGGACTGTTCCCATGAGTAACAGGGTCAAGACTGATTTGCATATGGCTGGGTCCAAACTGGGGTGGCATGGTGAGCAAAAAAACGATGGATTAAACCCAGATCTGTGACTGGGGGTGAGTGTCTGACAATGTTCAGCATTCCGTCCATGACTTGTTGTTTCAACTTTTCCATCATTCTCATACTTTATAGTTGTTTTTATGCCTTATCACTTTCTCAGCTCAAATAAGTCTTTAAGAACAATAGTCGTGCTCTCCTATTGCAGAAAATGCTAGTATTTGATTGTATATTAAAGTCAATGAAAACAGCGTTTAAAGAATGCGGGGAGTGTTTTAAACATCATTGCGGCTGCTTAAGCATACAAGCGAGCAAATGAAATTTATGTTGAAAATTAATGGTTAACGAGCTAGGAAATGCTTCAGAACAGTTGAAAATATGCTGTTATCAAATGTTCCACCATTTCTATACTTTTTGGTAGTTTATATGGTTTATCACTTTCTCAGCTTTAATAAGTATTTTAGGGCGATATACGTGCTCCCCCTAAGGCAGAAAATGCTAACATTTGAATCTGGATAGAAGTCAATGAAAACAGCTTTGAAATGCCGCGGGGAGTGGTTTAAACATCATTTGGCCTGCTTAAGAATAAAAGCGAGCAAGTGATATTTGTCTCGGAAATTTATGGTTAATAAGCTAGGAAATGCTTTAGAACAGTGGAACATGTGCTGTTATCAACTTTTCCATCATTCTCATTCCTCATAGTTGTTTTTATGCATTATTACTTTCTCAGCTCAAATTAGACCTTAAGAGCAATAGTCGTGCTCTCCTATTGCAGAAAATGCCTGAATTTGAATCTGGGCTGAAGTCAATGAAAAGAGTGTTTTAAAGGAAGCGGGGAGTGTTTTAAACACCATATGGCGTACTTTAGCATACAACCGAGCATGAGCTAGGAAATGCTTCAGAACAGTAGAAAATGTGCTGCTATGCAATGTTCCACCATTCCTATACTTTGTGATAGTTTACATGCTTTACCACGTTCTAAGCTTAAATAAGCCTTTTAGAGCGATATACTTTGCACCCCTAAAGCAGATAATGCTCTTAATTGAATCTGGATTAAAGTCAATGAAAACAGCTTTTATATGCTGCGGGGAGTGTTTTAAACATCATTTGGCCTGCTTTAGGCTGGGTGGGATTTGCATATAGTTGGGTCCAAACTGGGGTGGCATGGTGAGCAAAAAACCATGGATTAAACCCAGATCTGTGACTGGGGGTGAGTGTCTGACAATGTTCAGCATTCCGTCCATCACTTGTTGTTTTTGCTTTGTCGCCCTAAGTGGGAAGGGTATACCCAATAACAGGGTCAAGACTGATTTGCATATGGCTGGGTCCAAACTGGGGTGGCATGGTGAGCAAAAAAACGATGGATTAAACCCAGATCTGTGACTGGGGGTGAGTGTCTGACAATGTTCAGCATTCCGTCCATCACTTGTTGTTTTTGCTTTGTCGCCCTAAGTGGGAAGGGTATACCCAGACGTGGGTCCTGTGCTTCCCATGCCACTGGATTCAAGCTAGCCTGGCTCATGAGGGGTGAAACCCCGAAACCGGTCCCAGGATGCTTTTTTCCGGTCCAGTGAGGACCTGGCTTGGCAGTTCGGGCTGGACTGTTCCCATGAGGAACAGGGTCAAGACTGATTTGCATATGGCTGTGTCCAAACTGGGGTGGCATGGTGAGCAAAAAAACGATGGATTAAACCCAGATCTGTGACTGGGGGTAAGTGTCTGACAATGTTCAGCATTCCGTCCATCACTTGTTGTTTTTGCTTTGTCGCCCTAAGTGGGAAGGGTATACCCAGACGTGGGTCCTGTGCTTCCCATGCCACTGGATTCAAGCTAGCCTGGCTCATGAGGGGTGAAACCCCGAAACCGGTCCCAGGATGCTTTTTTCCGGTCCAGTGAGGACCTGGCTTGGCAGTTCGGGCTGGACTGTTCCCATGAGGAACAGGGTTAAGACTGATTTGCATATGGCTGGGTCCAAACTGGGGTGGCATGGTGAGCAAAAAAACGATGGATTAAACCCAGATCTGTGACTGGGGGTGAGTGTCTGACAATGTTCAGCATTCCGTCCATCACTTGTTGTTTTTGCTTTGTCGCCCTAAGTGGGAAGGGTATACCCAGACGTGGGTCCTGTGCTTCCCATGCCACTGGATTCAAGCTAGCCTGGCTCATGAGGGGTGAAACCCCGAAACCGGTCCCAGGATGCTTTTTTCCGGTCCAGTGAGGACCTGGCTTGGCAGTTCGGGCTGGACTGTTCCCATGAGGAACAGGGTCAAGACTGATTTGCATATGGCTGGGTCCAAACTGGGGTGGCATGGTGAGCAAAAAAATGATGGATTAAACCCAGATCTGTGACTGGGGGTGAGCGTCTGACAATGTTCAGCATTCCGTCCATCACTTGTTGTTTTTGCTTTGTCGCCCTAAGTGGGAAGGGTATACCCAGATGTGGGTCCTGTGCTTCCCATGCCACTGGATTCAAGCTAGCCTGGCTGATGAGGGGTGGAACCCCGAAACCGGTCCCAGGATGCTTGTTTCCGGTCCAGTGAGGACCTGGCTTGGCAGTTCGAGCTGGACTGTTCCCATGAGTTACAGGGTCAAGACTGATTTGCATATGGCTGGGTCCAAACTGGGGTGGCATGGTGAGCAAAAAAACGATGGATTAAACCCAGATCTGTGACTGGGGGTGAGTGTCTGACAATGTTCAGCATTCCGTCCATCACTTGTTGTTTTTGCTTTGTCGCCCTAAGTGGGAAGGGTATACCCAGACGTGGGTCCCGTGCTTCCCATGCCACTGGAGTCAAGCTAGCCTACTGATGAGGGGTGATACCCCGAAACCGGTCCCAGGATGCTTTTTTCCAGTCCAGTGAGGACCTGGCGTGGCAGTTCGGACTGGACTGTTCCCATAAGGAACAGGGTCAAGACTGATTTGCATATGGCTGGGTCCAAACTGGGGTGGCATGGTGAACAAAAAAATGATGGATTAAACGCAGATCTGTGACTGGGGGTGAGTGTCTGACAATGTTCAGCATTCCGTCCATCACTTGTTGTTTTTGCTTTGTCGCCCTAAGTGGGAAGGGTATACCCAGACGTGGGTCCCGTGCTTCCCATGCCACTGGAGTCAAGCCAGCCTGGCTGATGAGGGGTGATACCCCGAAACCGATCCCAGGATGCTTTTTTCCGGTCCAGTGAGGACCTGGCGTGGCAGTTCGGACTGGACTGTTCCCATGAGGAACAGGGTCAAGACTGATTTGCATATGGCTGGGTCCAAACTGGGGTGGCATGGTGAACAAAAAAATGATGGATTAAACGCAGATCTGTGACTGGGGGTGAGTGTCTGACAATGTTCAGCATTCCGTCCATCACTTATTGTTTTTGCTTTGTCGCCCTAAGTGGGAAGGGTATACCCACACGTGGGTCCTGTGCTTCCCATGCCACTGGAGTCAAGCTAGCCTGGCTGATGAGGGGTGATACCCCGAAACCGGTCCCAGGATGCTTTTTTCCGGTCCAGTGAGGACCTGGCGTGGCAGTTCGGACTGGACTGTTCCCATGAGGAACAGGGTCAAGACTGATTTGCATATGGCTGGGTCCAAACCGGGGTGGCATGGTGAGCAGAAAAACATGGATTAAACCCAGATCTGTGACTGGGGGTGTGTGTCTGACAATGTTCAGCATTCCGTCCATCACTTGTTGTTTTTGCTTTGTCGCCCTAAGTGGGAAGGGTATACCCAGACGTGGGTCCTGTGCTTCCCATGCCACTTGATTCAAGCTAGCCTGGCTGATGAGGGGTGGAACCCCGAAACCGGTCCCAGGATGCTTGTTTCCGGTCCAGTGAGGACCTGGCTTGGCAGTTCGGGCTGGACTGTTCCCATGAGTATCAGGGTCAAGACTGATTTGCATATGGCTGGGTCCAAACTGGGGTGGCATGGTGAGCAAAAAAACGATGGATTAAACCCAGATCTGTGACTGGGGGTGAGTGTCTGACAATGTTCAGCATTCCGTCCATCACTTGTTGTTTTTGCTTTGTCGCCCTAAGTGGGAAGGGTATACCCAATAACAGGGTCAAGACTGATTTGCATATGGCTGGGTCCAAACTGGGGTGGCATGGTGAGCAAAAAAACGATGGATAAACCCAGATCTGTGACTGGGGGTGAGTGTCTGAAAATGTTCAGCATTCCGTCCATCACTTGTTGTTTTTGCTTTGTCGCCCTAAGTGGGAAGGGTATACCCAGACGTGGGTCCTGTGCTTCCCATGCCACTGGATTCAAGCTAGCCTGGCTGATGAGGGTTGGAACCCCGAAACCGGTCCCAGGATGCTTGTTTCCGGTCCAGTGAGGACCTGCCGTGGCAGTTCGGGCTGGACTGTTCCCATGAGGAACAGGGTCAAGACTGATTTGCATATGGCTGGGTCCAAACTGGGGTGGCATGGTGAGCAAAAAAAACGATGGATTAAACCCAGATCTGTGACTGGGGGTGAGTGTCTGACAATGTTCAGCATTCCGTCCATCAGTTGTTGTTTTTGCTTTGTCGCCCTAAGTGGGAAGGGTATACCCAATAACAGGGTCAAGACTGATTTGCATATGGCTGGGTCCAAACTGGGGTGGCATGGTGAGCAAAAAAACGATGGATTAAACCCAGATCTGTGACTGGGGGTGAGTGTCTGACAATGTTCAGCATTCCGTCCATCACTTGTTGTTTTTGCTTTGTCGCCCTAAGTGGGAAGGGTATACCCAGACGTGGGTCCTGTGCTTCCCATGCCACTGGATTCAAGCTAGCCTGGCTCATGAGGGGTGAAACCCCGAAACCGGTCCCAGGATGCTTTTTTCCGGTCCAGTGAGGACCTGGCTTGGCAGTTCGGGCTGGACTGTTCCCATGAGGAACAGGGTCAAGACTGATTTGCATATGGCTGGGTCCAAACTGGGGTGGCATGGTGAGCAAAAAAAACGATGGATTAAACCCAGATCTGTGACTGGGGGTGAGTGTCTGACAATGTTCAGCATTCCGTCCATCACTTGTTGTTTTTGCTTTGTCGCCCTAAGTGGGAAGGGTATACCCAGACGTGGGTCCTGTGCTTCCCATGCCACTGGATTCAAGCTAGCCTGGCTCATGAGGGGTGAAACCCCGAAACCGGTCCCAGGATGCTTTTTTCCGGTCCAGTGAGGACCTGGCTTGGCAGTTCGGGCTGGACTGTTCCCATGAGGAACAGGGTCAAGACTGATTTGCATATGGCTGGGTCCAAACTGGGGTGGCATGGTGAGCAAAAAAACGATGGATTAAACCCAGATCTGTGACTGGGGGTGAGTGTCTGACAATGTTCAGCATTCCGTCCATCACTTGTTGTTTTTGCTTTGTCGCCCTAAGTGGGAAGGGTATACCCAGACGTGGGTCCTGTGCTTCCCATGCCACTGGATTCAAGCTAGCCTGGCTCATGAGGGGTGAAACCCCGAAACCGGTCCCAGGATGCTTTTTTCCGGTCCAGTGAGGACCTGGCTTGGCAGTTCGGGCTGGACTGTTCCCATGAGGAACAGGGTCAAGACTGATTTGCATATGGCTGGGTCCAAACTGGGGTGGCATGGTGAGCAAAAAAACGATGGATTAAACCCAGATCTGTGAGTGTCTGACAATGTTCAGCATTCCGTCCATCACTTGTTGTTTTTGCTTTGTCGCCCTAAGTGGGAAGGGTATACCCAGACGTGGGATCTGTGCTTCCCATGCCACTGGATTCAAGCTAGCCTGGCTGATGAGGGGTGGAACCCCGAAACCGGTCCCAGGATGCTTGTTTCCGGTCCAGTGAGGACCTGGCTTGGCAGTTCGGGCTGGACTGTTCCCATGAGTAACAGGGTCAAGACTGATTTGCATATGGCTGGGTCCAAACTGGGGTGGCATGGTGGGCAAAAAACCAATGGATTAAACCCAGATCTGTGACTGGAGGTGAGTGTCTGACAATGTTCAGCATTCCGTCGATCACTTGTTGTTTCAACTTTTCCATCATTCTCATACTTTATAGTTCTTTTTATGCCTTATTCACTTGCTCAGCTCAAATAAGTCTTTAAGAACAATAGTCGTGCTCTCCTATTGCAGAAAATGCTTGTATTTGATTGTATATTAAAGTCAATGAAAACAGCGTTTAAAGAATGCGGGGAGTGTTTTAAACATCATTGCGGCTGCTTAAGCATACAAGCGAGCAAATGAAATTTATGTTGAAAATTAATGGTTAACGAGCTAGGAAATGCTTCAGAACAGTTGAAAATATGCTGTTATCAAATGTTCCACCATTTCTATACTTTGGGGTAGTTAATATGGTTTATCACTTTCGCAGCTTTAATAAGCATTTTAGGGCGATATACGTGCTCCCCCTAAGGCAGAAAATGCTAACATTTGAATCTGGATAGAAGTCAGTGAAAACAGCTTTGAAATGCTGCGGGGAGTGGTTTAAACATCATTTGGCCTGCTTAAGAATAAAAGCGAGCAAGTGATATTTGTCTCGGAAATTTATGGTTAATAAGCTAGGAAATGCTTTAGAACATTGGAACATGTGCTGTTATCAACTTTTCCATCATTCTCATTCCTCATAGTTGTTTTTATGCATTATTACTTTCTCAGCTCAAATTAGACTTTAAGAGCAATAGTCGTGCTGCAGAAAATGCCTGAATTTGAATCAGGGCTGAAGTCAATGAAATCAGTGTTTTAAAGGAAGCGGGGAGTGTTTTAAATACCATATGGCGTACTTTAGCATACAACCGAGCATGAGCTAGGAAATGCTTCAGAACAGTTGAAAATGTGCTGCTATGCAATGTTCCACCATTCCTATACTTTGTGATAGTTTACATGCTTTACCACGTTCTACGCTTAAATAAGCCTTTTAGAGCGATATACTTGCACCCCTAAAGCAGATAATGCTCTTATTTGAATCTGGATTAAAGTCAATGAAAACAGCTTTTATATGCTGCGGGGAGGTGTTTTAAACATCATTTGGCCTGCTTTAGGCTGGGTGGGATTTGCATATAGCTGGGTCCAAACTGGGGTGGCATGGTGAGCAAAAAAACATGGATTAAACCCAGATCTGTGACTGGGGGTGTGTGTCTGACAATGTTCAGCATTCCGTCCATCACTTGTTGTTTTTGCTTTGTCGCCCTAAGTGGGGAAGGGTATACCCAATAACAGGGTCAAGACTGATTTGCATATGGCTGGGTCCAAACTGGGGTGGCATGGTGAGCAAAAAAATGATGGATTAAACCCAGATCTGTGACTGGGGGGTGAGTGTCTGACAATGTTCAGCATTCCGTCCATCACTTGTTGTTTTTGCTTTGTCGCCCTAAGTGGGAAGGGTATACCCAGACGTGGGTCCCGTGCTTCCCATGCCACTGGAGTCAAGCCAGCCTGGCTGATGAGGGGTGATACCCCGAAACCGATCCCAGGATGCTTTTTTCCGGTCCAGTGAGGACCTGGCGTGGCAGTTCGGACTGGACTGTTCCCATGAGGAACAGGGTCAAGACTGATTTGCATATGGCTGGGTCCCAAACTGGGGTGGCATGGTGAACAAAAAAATGATGGATTAAACGCAGATCTGTGACTGGGGGTGAGTGTCTGACAATGTTCAGCATTCCGTCCATCACTTATTGTTTTTGCTTTGTCGCCCTAAGTGGGAAGGGTATACCCACACGTGGGTCCTGTGCTTCCCATGCCACTGGAGTCAAGCTAGCCTGGCTGATGAGGGGTGATACCCCGAAACCGGTCCCAGGATGCTTTTTTCCGGTCCAGTGAGGACCTGGCGTGGCAGTTCGGACTGGACTGTTCCCATGAGGAACAGGGTCAAGACTGATTTGCATATGGCTGGGTCCAAACTGGGGTGGCATGGTGAGCAGAAAAACATGGATTAAACCCAGATCTGTGACTGGGGGGTGTGTGTCTGACAATGTTCAGCATTCCGTCCATCACTTGTTGTTTTTGCTTTGTCGCCCTAAGTGGGAAGGGTATACCCAGACGTGGGTCCTGTGCTTCCCATGCCACTGGATTCAAGCTAGCCTGGCTCATGAGGGGTGAAACCCCGAAACCGGTCCCAGGATGCTTTTTTCCGGTCCAGTGAGGACCTGGCTTGGCAGTTCGGGCTGGACTGTTCCCATGAGGAACAGGGTCAAGACTGATTTGCATATGGCTGGGTCCAAACTGGGGTGGCATGGTGAGCAAAAAAACGATGGATTAAACCCAGATCTGTGAGTGTCTGACAATGTTCAGCATTCCGTCCATCACTTGTTGTTTTTGCTTTGTCGCCCTAAGTGGGAAGGGTATACCCAGACGTGGGTCCTGTGCTTCCCATGCCACTGGATTCAAGCTAGCCTGGCTCATGAGGGGTGAAACCCCGAAACCGGTCCCAGGATGCTTTTTTCCGGTCCAGTGAGGACCTG